>NW_015173694.1:23572-73887 GCF_001447785.1 Gekko japonicus | reverse complement strand
ACCACCACCACCACCACCACCACCACCACCACCACCAATAATTACTCCTCCCTAGGAGTTGGAAGAGATCATCACCCGGACCTCCTCACTCCCCCGGGCCTCTTTAAGAGCAGAGTAGCAAGCCTGCCTGCCTGCTTCCGAACTCTTGTGAGATTCTTTCGTGTCAGGAGAGTTTGGCCACCATTTCTGGTGGTTTGTTACCAGAGTATCCAAAACGATGGCCAAGCCCTCGCTGAAGGAAGTGACCTTGTGAGGGTTCAGGGAGCCCTGTGGGGCATGCATGGATCAGTGGCCTATTTTATTTAAAGAGAGCTGGGCTGGAGAAGAGGTAAAGAGGGTTATCACAACTGGTTCCTGGCTGGGGGCACGAGGGTTGCCAGCTCTGAATGGGGAAATACTGAAGAGAGGAAGGGGAGGAAGGGAGATTCTGCAAAATTTCAGAATTTCACTCTACAAATGCTTAGAGAAAGGCCATGTCTTCCCAAACTTTCGTGTCCTCCTGCCAGAGTACGAACCTGCCCCCTGTAGCATAAAACAACTGAAAGGGCTGAAGTTCCGAAAGGGTGCGTTGATTTCTTCATGAGGACAATTGATGGAGAAATCCTTGTTTTAAAACCAAAATCCTATATATAAATAAAAGCCCAGCCATTTTCTCCAGGGGGAGAGAGATCTGTTGTCTGGAGTTCTGTCGTGATACCTGGCCATCTTCAGGCTCCACCTGGAGGTTATATACAAAAATATATATCACTGTGTACAATAAATATATGCTTGTGGTAGAACAATTTTATACTTTATTCTTTTTCTTTTTATATTTTTCAGTACTGTTGTCTAAATACTGGTATCAAATATTATCAAAAATGTATTTCGCCCAAACAATACATTTGAGTGCAGGTTTACATTCAGACAGCACCTTGTCAGTATCACTATCACCAGTCCCACAGGACTCTAGTAATTTACCGGTTTCGATTGAATTTCTTTCAAGGACAGTGATGTATAGATAAAGGACATAAGGCGCAATATTTTTTTCTTTCTGAGCACAAAAGCTCTTAAGATAGCAGCATTGTCTAGGGTCCCATCAGAACTGGAATACATAGAAATATTAATACATCAATACAATTTCATTCCACCTTATTTATAATTATTAAAATTCTGAAAAGTGGTGCGAGCATGGAGGGGTTCCCAGGTCGTTCCCACCCTGATGGTACGTTAGAAAAGGAGCCTTCTGGGTTTCCGTTTTCGTTGCCCCGGAATCTCACACCCCTTGTTTGCTGGGCCGATTTTCTTTATTTTGGGGGGGAGGCGGGAAGGGTGGGTACCTGGGATTGTCTCTGAGTCCGTGATGAAGCCACGGTCTTGACGGTTTTCACCGTGAGCCAATAGCAGCTCACCCCTCCCCCTCCCTGTTTTATCGTGATTTGGGAAAGTTTGCAGTGTCGTGATTTGGGCCAACAGATAACCAGCAGGTGGCTGGTTGATGACCATCAGCAAAGCATCTAATACTTATGCTTTGTTTCAAACTTCTGCAATCTTTGGCCTGTTACATGGCTTATCAGAGGTCTCACTCTTGGTTATTAGATGCCTCTTCTTCTCAGTGAGGAAGGCAGACTCTGTGTGTTTGTGTGTGTGTCTGTGTGTGAAGTGCCATCAAGTTCAAGCAGACTAATGGCAGCCCTGTAGGGTTTTTAAGGCAAGAGATGTTCAGAGGTGGTTTGCCCCTGCCTGTTTCTGCGTAACAACCCTGGAGGACTTCCTTGGTGGTTTCCCATCCAAGCATTAACCAGGGCCAACCCTGCTTAGCTTATGAGATCTGACAAGATCCACCTAGCTAGTTTGATATAGTGGTTAAGAGTGGCAGACTCTAATCTGGAGAACCGGGTTTGATTCCCCACGCCTCCACATGCAGTCAGCTGGGTGACCTTGGGTCAGTCACAGTTCTCTCAGAGCTCTCTCAGCCCCACCTACCTCACAGGGTGTCTGTTGTGGGGAGAGGAAGAGAAGGCAATTGTAAGCCACTCTAAGACTCTGAGTGAAGGGCGGGGTATAAATCCAATCTCCTCCTCCTCCTCCTTCCGATGCCTCTACTACTGGTACTAGTACTATCCAGGTCAGGGCGTTGTCTCCATTATATGACAAAAAGCCCTAATCTGGCAACTAGAAGGGATGGAGGAGGGGGGTGGTCAACTAGAATCCCTCCAGTTGCTCACAACAAGATTACTGAATGTGTCTCGGGAAGCTTTTCTGGGGAATGAGAGGTCGCCCTGTGGTCTGTCCTAGCCATTTGGGAGCATTGGGGAGGAAATAGCTTTCTACACTGTCTTCCAGCAGGCAATCCTGAATGTTAGTTACCTTCATGTTTGGGAACTGTAAAGGTTTCTGCTGCTGATTAAATCCTGGCCCATTTCTGGCCCCACTGCTGGACCTCCTGATGGCACCTGGGTTTTGGCCACTGTGTGATGCAGAGTGTTGGACTGGATGGGCCACTGGCCTGATCCGACATGGCATCTTTTATGTTCTCTTTCTTTCGCAGGATATGGTTACGAGAAGCAGATGCGGCCATTTGCGGACGATGTTTGCGTTGTCCCAGAGAAGCTTGAAGGTTAGAAACAACATCCTGCTCAACTTGAGCAATGGGCTGAGCTCTCTCTCTTCTCCCCCCCTACCCCAGCTTCCCCACACTCAGGAAATGCATGTTGGAACAGAAGAGACATCGGCTCAGTAGTCTGGATCGCGTGGACCGTTTCCACTCTTGCATGAACTGGGTCACCAAGTCATTGCAAGTCGCCCAGGCGGCTTGTCAGCTCGACTGTACCCCATCTCACTTCCAAACCGGACTGTAACGACTGCATAAAATGTAATGCTTAACTTTTGTGCACCGGGCAAAGTGTGACAATCAGCTTGGGCAATGGTGAAAGGAAAGCACGTGCAGGATGATGCCATTAATCCCAAGCCTTCTTCGCAGGGCCCATGGACATGATCCCTCCCCTTTCTTTCTGTGCCCTCTCTCTCTCTCCCCCAAGCCTTTCCCAAGAGAGAGGAGCAGGTCACTCAGAGTAAAGCATGGCTCTTGGCATAGACAAGCCCCCGGTCCCAGACTCATGGCGAACCCCCCATTAATATATTTTGAAAGATCACTTATGCCTAGGAGTAGGACCCCACGCCACACTTGCAGTTTTGATGTGTCTGTCACAGAATCTTGGAAGTTGCACTTGCCAGTCCATCACGCCTGAATTCTGGCTTTACAGCATGTGGGCTGAGAGAGACAGTTTGGTGTAGTGGTTAAGTGCGCGGACTCTAATCTGGGAGAACCGGGTTTGATGCCACACTCTTCCACATGAAGCTGGCTGGGTGACCTTGGGTCAGCCACAGTTCTCACAGAGCTGTTCTTTTGAGCAGTTCTCTTAGCCCCACCCAGGGGTCTTGTTGTAGAAAAAGAGCTGCCGGAGCTCATTAGCATAACTCATTAGCATAACTTATTTGCATATGCCACGCCCCCTGACATCACCAGAAGTGACAGAAGGCCACACCCCCTGACATCACCGGAAGTGTGTCAGAAGGCCTGGCTACTTACCCTCCTGCTTCATCCTCATTCCCAAACGGAATGAGGATCGAAGCAGAGGGCGGGGTAAAGAAGGGGGCGGGGCTTCACCACGTGACCGCCCCGCCCCCTAGAGGTTCTCTTCCGGAGCTCCGTACCTGAGAGCTCCCCCCCGACTAGAGCCCTGGCCCCACCTACCACACAGGGTGTCTGTTGTAGGAAGAGGAAAGGAAGGCAATTGTAAGCCGCTTTGAAACACATGAAGCCAGCTGGGTGACCTTGGGTCAGTCACACTTCACTCAGAGCTGTCCTCTCAAGAGCAGTTCTCTCAGAGCTCTCTCAGCCCCACCTACCTCACAGGGTGTCGGTTGTGGGGAGAGGAAGCGAAGGAGATTGGGAAGGAGATTCTTTCAGAGCTGTCCTCTCAAGAGCAGTTCTTTCAGAGCTCTCTCAGCCCCACCTACCTCACATCTTGTCACTTGTGGGAAGAGGAAGGGAAGGAGATTGTAAGCCACTCCACAAGTGAAGGGTGGGGTATAAATCCAATCTCCTCCTTCTCACTATTTTTCTTTTTTTCTAGATTTTCTCTCCCCACCCCCACCCCCAGCACTTAATGTGAACCAGGTCTTCACCCTGAAACCTCTTTTGAATATGGCCCTGGATTATAGGAAGGGAGCATATACTCTGTGGGTGTATACAGAGTGCCAGAACTGATTTCCAGACCAGACTGACTGCCTTTCTTCTGATGCATTAAGCGTGGGGAGGTGGGACACAAAGAAAGACGGGGAGTTAAACTGTGCAGTCTCCGCCCCCCCACAGGAGACATCAAGCAAGAAGTGGGCACCTACCGCGAGGGGCCTCCTTATCAACGGCGGGGGTCTCTACAGCTCTGGCAGTTCCTTGTGGCGTTACTGGATGACCCCAGCAACTCCCACTTCATCGCTTGGACAGGCCGAGGGATGGAGTTCAAACTCATTGAACCAGAAGAGGTGAGGGGTCCCTGTCTCTCCCCCCTGCCCCCTTGACAAGCCTAAATCCTTATCAAGCTGTGGGCTGGTTGTTGCGGTTAAGGGAAGAGCACTCTGCACTTTCACAGAGGCCTCCTTCTCACCAGGTCATTCAAAAGCCACACTCTCCCATCTTGCTACTGGATAGAGAGGTCTGCCTTATGTTAAGCAGGGCACTCTCTCTAGTCTAGATTAGTCCTGTAGGCCAGTGTGGCGTAGTGGTTAGAGTACTGGACTATGATCTGGGAGACCCAGGTTCGAATCCCTACTCTGCTGTGGAAACTCTGTGGGTGACTGCCCTGACTTGTATAGCCCGGGCTAGCCCGATCTCGTCAGATCTCAGAAGCTAAGCCGGGTCGGCCTTGGCTAGTACTTGGAAGGGAGACCTCCAAGGAATACCAGAGCCAGGATGCAGGGGCAGGCAATGGCAAACCACCTCTGAAACGTCTCTTGCCTTAAAAACAAAGTCTAGCTCACCACCTAGTGGTGCATAATGCTAAAAGAGCTAGAACGTCTGGCTGCCAGACAATCTTAGGATCTCCTGGCTACACTGCTGTACAAAAATGGATTAATTCTGTGGGTGACCTGGGGCCAGTCACAGTCTCCGTCACATACTCTCAGCCTAACCTACCTCACAGGGTTGTTGCTGTGAGGATAAAACTCAGGAGGGGAGATCACTATGTAAGCTGCTTTTAAACAAGGCACTGATTTTCTTTCTCCCTTGTCTCTCTACACTGGGTCGGTCCTGCAGGTGGCACGGCTTTGGGGTATCCAGAAGAACCGCCCGGCGATGAACTATGACAAGCTGAGTCGGTCTCTTCGTTACTATTATGAGAAGGGAATTATGCAAAAGGTTGGTTTGCAGTCGGAACTGGGCGTTAGCATTCTGTTGCTATTTGAGCTTTGCACGTGAGACAGTGAGAGGTGGTGGTGGGACAGGGGTGGGCTTGTGCATTATGGAACATCTTGAAACCCCTTTTCCCCAGACCTCTGGAATACTGAGCATTCAAGAGCCAATGTGCTATTGTGGTTAGAGTGCTGGAGTAGAATCTGAGAGACCCAGGTTCGAATCCCTGCTCGGCCATGTTAGCTTGACCTTGGGGCAGTCACTCTCAGCCTAACCTACCTTACTAGGTTGCTGTTGTGAGGGTAAAAGGGAGGAGAGGAGAACAATACTCTTAAGTTGCTTTGGGTTCCCAGGGGAAGGGGGGAGACAAGCAGGGTATAAAAAAAAAAGCCAAGGAGAACCCTCCCAGAGAGCCAGTTTGGTGTAGTGGTGTAGTGGTTAAGTGTGCGGACTCTAATCTGGGAGAACCGGGTTTGATTCCCCACTCCTCCACCAGCAGCTGCTGATGTGACCTTGGGTCAGTCACAAGCTCTGGCACAGCTGTCCTTGAAAAAGAGCAGTTTCCGTCAGAGTTCTCTCAGCCCCACCCACCTCACAGGGTGTCTGTTGTGGGGAGGGGAAGGGAGAGGAGTTTGTAAGCCGCTCTGAGACACCTTTGGGTAGTGAAGGGCGGGGTATAAATCCAATCTCTTCTTTTTGTCTTCTTCTTTTTCCAATCATGCTAAGTTTCCATATACGATATTTGTTTTTCTTTTTGCATAGATGGGCAGTCAGCTGTGTTTGTCCCTGCTCAAGAGTTACAATTCAGATACAGGTTGACTACCTCACATGTTATTTGTTAGAACCAAGCCTAAATTAAAATGTGAGAGTACATAGGTTCACTCTGAAGGACTCTGGGTAATAGGGCAGCGGCCCTCCCGCCCCTTTAAAAAGCACTATAATCATACCAGCAGCAAAATGTTACTCATGGTCACCAAATCAGCAGACTCTCCCATAAGTTTCCAAGAAGATTGCCTTTTGGTCTGGGGAAGGGCAAAGACTGTACAACAATGTCGATCTCCCTGGGAATCCTGCCCAGTTCAGTGCTAACTTAATAAGGACTAGAAACTTACTTTCAATAGCACCTCGTGTGGTGTGGTTGTAGACTGCTCCCAGCCCAGGTTATTGGGGGTGGTGGTGGTTTCATGTATTATTTTGTTCCAAACAAGGACGGCTACCTGTAGCAGTTGTGTCTCCTCTCACAGGTGGCTGGCGAGCGTTACGTGTACAAGTTTGTTTGTGAGCCCGAAGCTCTCTTCTCGCTGGCCTTTCCCGACAATCAACGACCATCCCTGAAGGCAGAGTTTGAGTGGCACATCAGCGAAGAAGACACGGTGCCTCTCTCCCACTTAGATGAGGGGGTGGCCTACCTGCAAGATCTTGGGGGACAGCCTTACGGCAAAGGCTACACGTACTGACAGGACAGACGGTTCTGACATGGGCCGAGTTTGTGTGTACATATATATCAAGATCTTTGCCATTAATCACCAGTATAGATATTGCCTACCCTCTCCTAGGGTTGGAGCAAAATGTACAGTGGTACACCTTGGGGAGACGGGACCGAGGGCAGAGTTTGGGCGTGGGTTCCAGTCCCACCCCTAGCCATAGACTCAGTGGGATGACGCTGGAGCGAGTCGCTTCCCTCTCTTTTTTCAGCATCCATTCCTAAGGAGTACCTACCTCACAGGGATGTTGTGAGGAAAGATAAGATAAAGATTGTAAAGCACTTTGTACATTTTTTTTAGACTTCTGTGATGACTTATATGAAGTCCAAAGCCGGGAGAAGGAAGATCTGACTGGAAGTCCTTGGCAAATGCTGATTGAATGTGACGCTCCTCAGGCCGGGCCCTTGCTCCCAAATTTAAATCTGTGCTTGGATGACCGATTCTTTGAAAAGAAGAGTGGGTTTCATGCCAGCCAAGGCCAAACTACCCATCATGTTAGGCATTCCACAAAGAACAGCTGGAAAGCATATTGCAGCCCTATAAGTGTGTTGGGTTTTTTTGGGGAAAACACTTCAGTAGCTGCTGAAACTATAGCTTCTGAGGAGAAGCTGGTGGGGGAGAGGGGTTTTCCTCCACCCCATTTTCCCTGCTCCAGACCCCCCCCCCCCCCCCCCCCCAGGGAAGATCAGCTTGTCAGGCTGAAAAGCCTCTCACCTGTCTCCTCTGGGAAATTGGTAAAAGGGAAAAAAAATCTTTTAAATGTGTTCAGGTAGGTAGCCGTTTTGGTTTGAAGCAACAGGACAAAGTTGCATGCACACTTCATCAGACACCTGCACACGAAAGCTTATACCCGGAATTAAACTTTGTTGGTCTTAAAAGGTGTCACTGGACTCAAACTTTCATCTTTAAAGTGGTTACAGAACTACATATTGTTGGAAAATTGGTAAAAATAGTTAGATATTCAGAGTTTGCAATGGATCTTTGTTTACTGGAGAGGAGGCATTTTCTTTCTGTGTAAAAATCTTTATTTCTAAAGGGAAGGGTACACAGGAAATCTACAAAACAACAAACACTTAAGACTACATGTTTGCAACAACAGACACACAGATAGTAATGGAGATTCTTCCTTTCTCCTTGACCCCTAGAAGGAAATCACCTGAATGCATTAACCAATGATTGTTAGTAAATAGGCTTCAGTTTCCCGGCTTTCTTTCCATTGGCTTTCTGCCAAATTCCCTTCCAGGTCAGTCTAAACAATAGCACAAGGTAAAGCACATTAACCCTATAATGAGTGAATTTTAGACCTTGCAATACACATATTTCCAACACATATAATGTACCGTTCTGCCCTCGTGGGGTGACTGGTCTGTGTCCATTGCGTTCTTTACCGAGCCCACTGTGTCCTTGTAATGGAGTCTCCTGCCTTCAGTTTTGCCTCCCAAGACACGGCGGCGGCAGCCATCTTGCCAGCATATTTGAGGCAGATGGGAGTTTACACAAGATGAAGAATTCCAGAGGCGGGAGGCAGCATGTAAGTCCACCAGGTGGAACAGGACTGTGATCTGCCCCTGCCATGGCAAGTGTTTTGTCTCCAACAGGTCTGTGAGACACCCAAAAAATCCAACAGGTCCAGCTTTTACTAGCACACAGTGATTGCTGCCTATTGTACAGTTATGAAAGAACCATATCTTTTAGAGACAACGTCACAGAAGATGTGCCACCCACTCTGATATCCTTCTGAGTCTCCTTGCTCTGAGGATACCAGAGATGCCTTGGGAATTGAAGAGTGTTGGCTGAACTAGGCTGTGGTGTCTGAGGACACCCAGTTCTGCCATGCTCTTGCTGTAATCTTTGTCTGCTTTGGGGGATATACAACCCCAACCAGGGAGAGGTGCAGAGCTTGTTTTCTCTATATGGGGGGAAAAATAATAATTTCTCTCAGTGTTCCTACCCAGTTGCAGCTCTGAGTCAGGGAAATGACTGGGAACAAGATTGAGGAGGGACCCCAGTGAATGTGACGCCGTGTCCTCTTGCCTAGTATTTGGTGATCTCCACAGCCCCTAGAATTCAAGGGGGTGTCAGTACTTGCCTTGGTCCACAGAGGGTAGCTAAGAATTGAAGATTCTAATGCTGATGTGCTCATGGAGATCTGGACCTTGTATCTCCTCCTTACACAAAACTGATGCACAGAGATCAAGAGACGTGTTCAGGAAAAGCAGGTGTCTCTGCACAGCGGCTCATTCCCATTCGTGAAAGCCTCCCAAATCTCAGTGATGATAATGCAGGTAAACAGATGTGTAACACAAAGCGAGTATAACTTTACTTCTAGCTACCTCGCAGTGTTGCAGTGCCCCTGTCAGAACTATGCAGAGTGGCTGTGTAGGTGGTGATGTATAGTCTTGTAAAGGGCTTGATGTCAAGGATGTAAAGCCTCGTTCTTTCTCCCTGTTCCTTCTGCTCACCCTGGATTTAACAGGTTCCCCTTCTCTGACAATGCTTGGTTGGGGTCTTCCAAAACTTTGGTTGGACTCAATAACTCTCTTCCAAGTTGGCTAATGGCTCTCCTACTCAAAAGACATCTTCGAACTGAAAAAGCTTTATCAGAAGGAAGTCATTAGATCCACTTCTGAATATTCAGGGCTGGTGGGTTTTTTTCTTTTAAAAAATTAAACATGTACTGCTAGCAATAGACCCCGAATGTTGAATCTTTAGGAAGTGGAGAATACACTGTGTTATTCCCAGGGTCCTCCTGTGCAATTAGGCAATCCAAATTCCATACTATGCTGTGTATGCATTATCCTAAATGAGCAAATTTGCAGGATTTGTTATTTTAAATAATTTATTCTGTGCTCTCTCTTTTAAAAATATTTTGGGACCTTATTCACTGAACTGTTTACTGCTCAGAAAGTGTACCTGATGTCAGTGTTTGGGGGGACTGATACACGATGGCATTGTTTCTGTCTTGTCCTACAAGCCACATTGATTTGAGTTGCAATCAAGTGCCCCAGGCTGTTTTTCAAAGCAGTAACTTAGTGTTTGGAATGGCTATTGAAAGGAGCAAGAGTTTTGGGGGCATCATACCCATTTAATTGTGATACATTACAATCCAGGGGCTTGAGGTACCCTGGGCCTCCCCCTCAGTAAAAATTGTTTACAGACTAAAATTGGTTGTCCTCCTTACACAAAACTGATGCACAGAGATCAAGAGACGTGTTCAGGAAAAGCAGGTGTCTCTGCACAGCAGCTCATTCCCATTCGTGAAAGCCTCCCAAATCTCAGTGATGATAATGCAGTAAACAGATGTGTAACACAAAGCGAGTATAACTTCTAGCTACCTCGCAGTGTTGCAGTGCCCCTGTCAGAACTATGCAGAGTGGCTGTGTAGGTGGTGATGTAAAGTAAAGGGCTTGATGTCAAGTTCTTTCTCCCTGTTCCTTCTACTCACCCTGGAATGAACAGGTTCCCCTTCTCTGACAATGCTTGGTTGGGTTCTTCCAAAACTTTGGTTGGACTCAATAACTCTCTTCCAAGTTGGCTAATGGCTCTGCTACTCATAAGACATCTGCGAACTGAAGAAGCTTTATCAGAAGGAAGTCCACTCCTAAATAGTCAGGGCTGGTGGGTTTTTTTCTTTTAAAAAATTAAACATGTACTGCTAGCAATAGACCCCGAATGTTGAATCTTTAGGAAGTGGAGAAAAGAGCAGGTGGCAGGGTGAGGTTCCCTGTGCATTTGGTGTGTGTAACTTGCAGGGGGTCCATTCTATATACTTTTGAACCTGTGTCTGACATGTCCCCCCAAAAAACACTTCCCTGACTTGACCTTAGTCCTGTTGGGTTCACAGTGCCACAGTGGCACTAGTTCTGCTGGGCACATTGCACTGGTTCTGCTGGGCTTGCAAAAATGCCTCCAACCTTCAGTTTCTACTGCAGAGATTCTCTGGGACTTCGATTCTGTTCTGCATGGCTTCTGTTGTCCTTGCTTTTTTGCTGTTTTTCCCTCCATAGGAGCACCTTCTTTGGGGGGCTGTAACTTGGACCCCATAAATCCAATCCTCATCAAACTTGGAGGGCAAGTAGAGGAGAGTCATCTGGAGATCTCTTGCATGTTTGGCATCTTTAATTTGCACAGGATCCATTCTATACAATCCTGACCCTCATGAACCTGTGCTTGTCATTTCCCCAGAAAATGCTTTCCTGGGGACACCTTCTTTGGGGGAGCCATAACTCGAACCCCATAAATTCAATCCTCACCAACCTTGGCATGTAGGTAGAGGAGGGTTAGCCGGATATCCCTTGTGAGTTTGGTGTCTCTATCATGCTGAGGGGTGTTCTACCATGTCACAAACCTCACAAATGAAACTGGTTTATTTGTGATGTTTCATGGTTCATGAAGCTGGCATACCATGAACCATACCACATTTTCCCAGTTCATGCCCATCACTACTCAACACCAGTTCTCTAGGTGAAATCCATCTGGTTGTCCTCATGAATTACCCCTGCATTGACCCATGTGGATCTATAAGAACCAGATCATCACTGAGACAGTACCCTAAGACCACAATTGTACCTTTAAAGATTGACTACCTCTTTCAATAGTCTTTCAGTAGTCATGTATGGCTGCGAGAGTTGGACTATAAGGAAGGCCGAGCGCCGAAGAATAGATTCTTTTGAACTATGGTGCTGGAGAAGACTCTTGAGAGTCCCTTGGACTGCAAGAAGATCAAATCAGTCAATCCTAAAAGAAATCAACCCTGACTGTTCCCTGGAAGGCCAGATAATGAAACTGAAGCTCTAATACTTTGGCCACCCAATGAGAAGAGAGCACTCACTGGAGACCCTGATGCTGGGAAAGACTGAAGGTCACAGCAAAGGATGAGATGGTTAGACAGTGTCATAGATGCAACGAACATGAAGTTGAGCAAACTTCAGAGGACGGCGGAAGATCGGAAGGCCTGGCGTGATCTGGTCCATGGGGTCGCAAAGAATCGGACTTGACTGTGCGACTGAACAACAACAACATCCTAATTCATTCCTCCATGAACACAGGTTAGTGTGAATGCAAATTCTGTCTCGAGCACACAGTTTACATTGTTAATAAAAAATCTGTACCACTGGATTAGCCTGGCACATTTCAGTCCTGCCAAGCGGACATTTTAGAATCCAGTCTTTCAGGAAACGACACCTCTTTGATGATCACGTCACCCAAGATGGCCACTGCAGTTCCTTTTTGATTTTATATATTGCCTCAGTTTTATTGCTGCTGGTGGTTCTTTTCTCTCTTACATCATTTTCATACTGTTTCTATATCATACCACATTTCTATACAATGGATGTAAAAATAATCAACAAATGTGTTTATTGTCCTGAGGAAAAAGTTGATATTTGGAAAACAAAACTAGTGCAAAGATACTTGAGTTTGTTTTTCACAAGGAAGGAATGATGGTGGAAATGGGAATATTTAAACAACCAGACTTAATTTGGTGTCATCCCTACAGAAAACCCGTCTGTCTTAACACATGCTGTCCATCAATCAACACTAGATCACAGAAGGCATGACAGACAAGTTGGAAAGTTTTCTCTTAATATTGGCAGCTCATAATTCAGTAGTTGATTAATGCAATCCTGTGTCACCTCAGATACTTAAGGTAGCTCACAAAATAAAACTGGTAAAATCAAGCAACCATGAAACCATTAAGCTGGACAAGCCAGCAGTAGCCCAGCCAATAAAAGAACAAAGCATAAAACAAAAACCCAGAGTACAAAACATTTAGCAATCTAAATGGTCCTCCACATTCAGAGGCAGTAAACCTTTGCATACCAGTGCCAGGAAACCACATCAGGCCTCTATGCCCTACTGTTGGACCTCCAGAGGAACTGGTTAACTGCTGTGTGAGACAGGATACTGATGGACCACTGGCCTGATCCAGCAGGGCTCTTCTTATGCCCTTGTCCTTGTAACAGTCCTCAGCCTAGCAGTGATTTGTGAAACCAGTATAAAGGAAAAGCCTCAGTTAGAACTCTGGGTAGAGAGAAGTATTTTAGCCTGGCAAGTAGAAGACAGTAGAGCAAGTGCCAGGCAAGCTGCAAAGGGGAGACAGTTCTACAAGTCACCACTGAAAAGACTCTGCCTCTGGTAGCCACCCACTTTACCTCTTTAGGGTGCAGATGCTGTTAGATCTCATCTGGAGGACTTGAGAGTAGGAGGAGGAGGTTGTCTTCAAGCACCCTGGTCCCAAATTGTTTAGGATTTTTACAGGTAAGAACCTTGGAATTGTGCTGGAAATGTAGCTGTTCAGGATGGCACTGTCATGCCAAGATCAAAATGCATGAACTGGAATAATGTGCAAGGGGACTGTGATGGACTGATAAAAATGACCTTTAGACAAGAATGGGGAAGTTAGTGCTTCTTTTCCAATCATTTGGGTTGTAGAGTTGCCATCCTCCAGGTGGTGGCTGGTTGCTTTAGAAGAAAATGACCACTTTGGAAGGTGGAATCTAAGGCTTTATACCCCTCTGAAGTCCCTCCCCTCCCCAAGCCCCGCCCCTTAGGCTCCACCCTGCAAATCTTCAGGTGTTTCCTAACCCAGAGCTGGCAACTAGTTGCCAGGGGTGTCAAACTCATTTGTTATGAGGGCCGGATCTGACATAAACGAGACGTTGTTGGGCCAGGCCATGTGTGTCATAAAAGGTAATGCCAGGTAGCGGAGATATAAACTTTATAAAGGACACAGACAAACAGAATTAAAGATTTTTTTTAACTTTAAATACATTTCCGGTGAGTTTGACACCCCTGCATGAAGGGCAGGGTATTCAGTAGAAAGAGATTTTAAAACTGCTGAAGCAAATCGTGACAAAATATATAGCAAGTTACTAGAGGAAGAAGTCCTGAATTGTTTGTTTGGTACATTCGAAATGCCTGTTTGAAATCTGAATATATTTACATATAGCAGTGTGTCTATCTTTTAATATATGTGGCAGAAGCTTTCGTGAACTAGACACAATTTCTTCTCTGGCACTGAAGGTAGCAGTTCTAGAAGAATGGCTAGTCCAAGATCGTACGAGGCTGAGGAAACCGAAGACCCTAAAAGGGAGTTAAAAAACCCAACGATGATAGTTGGGGAGAAAGAGTCCATTTTTGCCGGGGTTTGCACCATTAGTGGCTGCAGGGCTTCTGCACATTCCTTTCCTGACAACCACAATGCTGAGGAAAATACTTCACCTGATGATTTTCAATTTGTAAGATAACTGAAAATCAGTGGAGAGCCCAGAAATCTGGATGCTTTGGGAGCCAGGAAAAGACATTCAACTTCGCCCTGATCTGAAAACTTTGCCGAATGAAAAGTCTCAAAAGAAGCGGAGGACCCTTCGCGCTGCGGAATGAGTTGCAACTCGAACAGCTTTGGATCGCGCACCGAGGCCGGAGTGACGTCCCGACGGACCGCGAACGAATCGCCTGGCGGGAGGGCGGAGCGCCCGGAGTTTCGCCCTGCGCCAAGATGGCGGCGGGCAGTGGAGGTTCCGGGCGGCGGCGACGTGGGGCGCTGCGGCTGCTGATGCGGGTCGGGTCGGTGCTGCTCACACGTTTCCCTTTCTGGCACTGCTTCAGCAGCCTCCTCCTCAATGCCGAGCGCGCCGAGCACCGCAGGTGAGCGAGCGTGGGAAAAGGGGCCTCTAAGCATGTGCAGAATGCCGGTAGGGGAGTTGGATCGCATCTCTAGATGGCCATAAGTCTCGGTACTTCAGGGGGTAATAGGAGTGAGACTGACAGAGTGGGGTGGGTGGACTGTAGTAGTGGAAGGAGGGTGCGTTTGAGGGCCACCGGCGGGGGATGGACCCAGGGAGATAGAGTTGCCAGATCCAGGTTGGAAAATTCCTGGACATTTAGGTGTGGACCCTGGGGAGGTCAGAGACCTCAGTGGGGTACAATGCCATAGAGTCAAACCATAAGTCGGCTGTGACTTCAGAACTTTCCACCACTAGTAGGGCTCAAATCTGACTAATTTTCATCTAAGTGGGGAAAGCCGCCCTGGGCCGTATGGGTAGGGCGGGATATAAATCCCAAAATAAATAAATAAATAAATAAATAGCTATACCTGGAGTTGTGTCTGGGTAGGATGAGAATCCTTGGGCTAAAATACAAAGGTAATGGAGGCTTGTATTTCTTCCCTCCCTTCCTCTATTAACATCTTGGCTTTATTTCTCTGTTCAGGAAACCAGATATTCAGGTCCCCTACCTCTACTTTGATATGGGGGCCGCGGTTCTGTGTGCCAGCTTCATGTCCTTCGGGGTGAAGCGCCGGTGGTTTGCCCTGGGAGCTGCCCTACAGCTGGCTATCAGCACATACACAGCATATCTTGGTGGCTATGCACATTATGGAGACTGGCTGAAGGTGAGGAAGCCCTCCGTTCTCATTGCTTGTCTGCTTCCCAGATGACTTTGACTTCACCAGCGAGGGAAAATAAAGGCGCCGTACAGCTCACGCTGGCATTGAGAAGGTCCCAGATTCAATCCCGAGCGTCTCTACTCAGAGGAAAAAGAAGTGGGTGATGGAACAGATTATTGCTTGTGATACTGGAGAATTGCTTCCGGTCAGAGAGGGTGTCCAGTGATTGCCAGCATAGCATTTGTGAGCACTATGGTACCTGGCATCTGCCTTCTACCCGAACCTTTCCACTCTTCTGCCTTGTCCCTTTTTCAGCTTCCTGTCTTCGTCTCCTCTCACTCTGTTAACATTCCCTCTTTTTCTATGCTTTCCTTTATCAGCTTTCACATTCCTTCCCTTTTCTCTGCTCCCCTGTCTGTCTCCCCTATTAAGTCCCTTCTCCAGCCACCTTTGACACAGTTTCATCAGACGGGGTGGGGGTGGGGGGGGTTATTAATAGTTCTGTGCAGGTACGCAAGAACTGTTTCTGCCTGGACTCTGGCTTTCTCAGTAGCCACTCCTCTCTAATGGAAGTGGCTTCCTGAGGACGTGAGAGAACATCCCAGCCTTGCAGACGTTTCAAAGGCAGGGACTGTCCAATGTGCTCAGGGGCTGTGGCTCAGTGGCAGAGCCTCTGCTTGGCATGCAGATAGCGTTCCTATTCCACAGGCGGCCGGGGGGGGGGATCTCCTGCTTTTTGGGGCTTCTGCCTGCTTCCGGCCAGCTGGCCTGCAGGGGAAACCCCACCCCCAAACAGCAATATCACCATGCAACGTTGCTCTGTTTTGAGGGCAAAACTCTATGGTTTGAGGGCAATTTTACCATAGAGTTTTGCCCTCAAACCAGGGCGTCGCTGTGCAGTGTCCCGACATGATGACATCACTTCCACATGATGTCATCACGTCGGCGACTTTGTTGTTTGGGGGCGGAGCCCCACCCCACTCCTGGAAGGCTCTCTCTGTTTTTTTGCTGGTTTTAAAATGGACGTTTCGTAAGAAGAGCCATGCTGGATCAGACCAAAGGTCTGTCAAGTCCAGCAGTCTGTTCAAACAGTGGCTGACCAGCTGCCTCTAGGAAGCCCACAAGCAGGAAGACTGCAACAGCATCCTCTTGCCTGTGCTGACATAAAGAATCTGACATAAAGAAGCATTGTGTCCAGATCACGGGAGGTAGTAGTCCCGCTCTATTCTGCTATGGTAAGGCCTCACCTGGAGTACTGTGTCCAGTTTTGGGCACCACATTTTAGGAAGGATGTTGACAAGCTTGAGCGTGTCCAGAGGAGGGTAACCAGGATGGTGACAGGGTTGGAATCCAAGTCTTATGAGGAAAGGCTGAAAGAGTTGGTTATGTTTAGCCTGGGAAAGAGAAGGCTTAGAGGGGACATGATTGCAGTCTTCAAATATTTGAAGGGCTGTCATGTAGAAGATGGAGCAGATCTCTCTTGCTCCAGATTGCAAGACTAGATCTAATGGGTGGAAATCACAAGGGAGTCGTTACCAGTTAAATATTAGGAGAAACTTCCTAACTGTAAGAGTGGTTGAGCAGTGGAACAGACTGCCTCAGGAGGTGGTGGATGCTCCTTCGCTAGACGTTTTCAAGCGGAGGCTGGACGACCATCTTTCAGGTATGTTGTAGGGCTATCTTTCGGCTATGCACCTGCAGAGTGTAGGGGGTTAGACTAGATGACCTGCAAGGTCCCTTCCAACTCTTAACATTCTATGATTCTGTGATTCTAATGCCTCTGGTACTGAAGGCAGTAGAGAACCATCACAACTTGTAGCCTCATCCTCTGTAAATTTGGCCACTGCCCTTTTAAAGACTTCTCAGTTGGCCACCATCACCACATTCACTGGCAGCAGTTCAACTTTGTGGTGTGTGAAGAAGTACATCTTTTTGTTTTTGATACTTTAACTGAATTTTTACTATACTTTGTGGTCTCTTTTTTGTATTGTAAACTGCTCTGGGGACTTTGTAGCTGAATGGCGGTCTGTTAATAAGGTAAACTTGTCTCTGTAGACTGTCTGATATTCTTGTCTTTGTGAACACAGCGCATGTTTTTCTGTCCTTGTGTGTGTGCGTGTTAAGATGCAATCCCTCCCAATTGTCAGGATTTGTAGGGTGGTTATCTGCTATGGCTCTCTGTACTTTATTTATTTATTTATTTTGATTTATACACCGCCCTCCCTGGATGGACTCAGGGCAGTGTACAACAATTAGAGGCTATTGTGCTTTTACTAACGAATTTGGTAACTGATCTTTTAATTTTTATCTCCTTTTTTGTCTTGTGCCAAAAAAAGTGTTTTGGTATCTTCCCGAGCAGGCTTCATCTTTGAAACACTAATCTGCTGCTGACTGAAGCAGAAACGTGGGCTGATTTCACACTAGAGCTGCCTCGATGTTGCGCCGCCGCTTGCCCCGATACTATTGGTCAATTTCACACCCGAATCCACAGGGCTGCATTTGACCTGCAGCTTCGCCCGATTTCCTCCGCAGTTTCGTGATCCTCAAAAAACAGGATCACGAAACTGCGGGGGAAATTGGGCGAAGCTGCGAGTCAAAATGCAGCCCCGCAGCTTCGGGGGTTAAATTGACCAATAGTATCAGGGCAAACGGTGGCGCAACATCGAGGCAGCTCTAGTGCGAAATCAGCCATGTTCTCTTTCTCTCTTCCCCCCTCTACCAATAATGACAGTTTTGGCTGTTCAGGGATCTCCATACAGAAAACGCTGTGCTTGAGGCTTCATATTATGATCTTAGAATTTACTGTGTATTTGATGGGTTTTGCTTCCACTTTGTTAACTGGGACCTGCATCTTGTGCCCCCTTGCAGGTGAGGATGTATTCACGGACAATAGCCATTATCGGCGGCTTCTTGGTCTTGGCCAGCGGAGCCGGAGAGATCTACCGCCAGAAACCCCGGAACAGGTCGCTGCAGTCCACTGGACAGGTTTTCATTGGCATCTACCTCATTTGTGTGGTACGTACTCATGAGTATCTCAGACTATGCCCTCTTGCCCAAAAAAGAAAAACAGTCTGCCACCATTGGGGTCATGAGCCTCTTGGTTGAGGTCAGTTAGCGGACAAGTGAGTCCTGCCTGCAGGCTTCTGTGAAGCAGTTTGGGAAATCTGCACCTCTGCGGAAAGAAAAAGAGCAACCGACGGAAGGGTATTTTTTTCATTGGTTTTCTGTGGCACCATCTTGCCTTCAGATAAGCCTTCTGAGTGGATGTCTAATTAGTTTGCTCATTTGGTATGATCATTTGTGACGAAACAGCGTGGGGTGTAGCAGGTTAGAGTGTTGGCTGGGATCAGTAAAACGCCCAGTTGGACCTTTAAGACTAACAAACTTTATAGTAGCATGAGCTTTTGAGAAACACAGCTCTCTTTGTCAGATGCACGGACCCTCCATGCATCTGATGAAGAAAGCTGTGTTTCCCGAAAGCTTATACAGTTTGTTAGTCTTAAAGGTGCTACTGGACTAGGATCAGGGTGATCCAGGTTCAAATTCCCCACTCTGCCATGGAAGTTGGCTGGGTGATGCTGGGCCAGTCATCTATTCTCAGCCTAACCTACTTCACAGGGTTGCTGTTGTGAGGGTAAAATGGAGGGGGGGGGATAATGTCGTAAGCTGCTTTGGGTTTCCACCAGTGTTTCCTCTAAGCTGAGTTAGTGTGAGTTAGCTCACAGTTTTTTTAGCCTCTGGCTGACACATTTTTGTCTTAGCTCAGGGAGGATGGCTTCAGAGCAAACTAATTTATGCAGCAGCCAAATCGCTCACTCACAGCTTTAATGCCAATAGCTCACTAAGTAGAATCTTTGCTCACAAAACTCCACAGCTTAGAGGGAGCATTGGTTTCCACTAGGCAGAGATATATTAAAAAAAAGATCGAAATGTCTAAAAAAATTAAAAATGTGTGTTGGGGGATGGTGTCAGAGTCCCACAGCAATCAGTTCTCGACAACACTCCTTCAGGAGGTTTACGTTTATTGAGTACAGTAAAGGCAGGTCTTCTGAGCATACACTCATTGTCAAGACTAAAAGCAAGTGCGCGTCGGCTAGTGATATACAGAAATCAAAGAGGGTCAGGGGGTGGCCTGGGGCCAATCAGGAGTCGTGCAAAAGCCGGCCTAACCTAACGGGTAAGCATTCCCAGGGAAAAGCAGTAACAAGGTACCAAGGTCACCAGCTCAGAATAACGGGCGATAAGGATGCAGGGAGAAGTGAAACTAAACATTCCAGAGAAACAGACAGAGAAGATTTTATCCAGTGTGCAGCATTCCCCCCCCCCCAGTCCATAGTCCATGGCAGCCGCAGAGCTGACAGATGGTGGCACTCTGTGATGTCTGTTAATGCTCAGGCTAATCTAGAACTTGGGTAAAGAAGGCCCTGGCTCTAATGGCAGAGTTCCTCTTACCCAGCTGAGCTGAATGGGAACCCTTCCTCCAAACCATTCTTCTCCCATGCCCAGGCAACGGTGCAGGTCACATGCTGGTCCAGTCTCCCACTCTTAGTCTGACCTACCTCACAGGGTTGTTTCCACTATAAAATGGAGAAGAGATATTTACTTTTGATGGAGTACATTTATGTTCATCATTTTACATTTCGAACTTTGTAACTAGTCCATTTTGTAGCTACATTATTAGTTTTGCCATTGCTATATACTCAGGATCACGTTTTTGCCTCTCCTGCATACTCACCATTACTTTTAACAAGTAGGTAATATGACAAAAATACACAAGGAAAATCTATTATGTATCTTATAATAAGAAGATTTAAAGAGATGTTTCTCCCCAAAGTCCAGTTTCTTACACACAATTATAGTCAGGATGTTACTGTTTAAAACTAATTCACATTGTGCTTCTTCTTTATTACCATACGTTTGTGTACAGTATTGTAAACTGCTTCTCATTCTAAATTCGTCTCCAGCTTGCAGATTTCATAGTATTTGGCAAGTTTATTTTCCCATTCTTCTAAGCGTTGACAGACCTCTAGTTTCCATTTTGCTGCTTAGATAATTCTAGCTGCTGTCGCCATATATTTGAATATCTCTTCCAAAATCTTTGGTCATTTGTTAGACAGTATACCTCATAGCATATTTTTGGCTTCCATTGGGAATTTGAACTTTAATATATTCTGCACTTTCCCATGTACTGTATATCTTTCTGCTTTTTTACACGTCCACCACATAAGAAAGAAGGTTCGATCTGTTATCTTGACATTTCCAGCATTTCCTTTTGCAGTTTTTATTTGCTTTCTCAACATCCTTTAGAGTTATATACCATCTAAAAAAACATTTTATACCAATTTTCTCTTAATGCCCATAACTGTTCCCATTGATGCATGGGTATCTCTTTAGCATAAACCTTTTCTGAATCAATAAATTGGTGCAGCACTTATGCAAACAGGAATGACGCTCCTAAAGGCTCACCTGGGCTGGTCTCCTTTCCTTTATGCACTTTCAGGCCTACTCCCTTCAGCACAGCAAGGAGGACCGTCTGGCCTATCTCAGTGGCCTCCCCGGTGGGGAAATCGCCTTACAGCTTCTCTTCGTTCTCTACGGCATCCTGGCCCTCTCCTTCCTGTCCGGCTATTACATCACCCTGGCGGCCCAGATCCTGTCGGTCATCCTCCCGCTGGTGGTCCTCTTCATCGATGGCAACTTGGGATATTGGCACGACTCCCACCGAGTTGAGTTCTGGAACCAGATGAAGCTGATCGGGCAGAACGTTGGCATCTTCGGGGCGGCCGTCATCCTGGCCACGGATGGCTGAGATCAGGCCCTGTGTGAGACCGGAGATTACAGTGCTGTTTTGGGGGCGGGGATGGGGTTGCAGGGAAAAGAAAAGAAGACTAGGATTTGGTTTTTTAAAAATCACCTATTTATATTTTGGAGGGTTTTGTTTTTATTGCATCTTGCGAATGTTTTGCTCCTCTGCCCTGGGCAGCTAAATGAAGAAGATGGGTTTTCTTCAAAATCGAGAGTCATTCCTGTATTCCTTCCCCCTCCTGCTCTCGAGGACAGTCCTGTGGATCTCCGTCTTCTAGTAGCCGAGAGTTTGTGAGCAAGCAGTTAAGTCCATGAAGACTGTTGGGCTAAAGCTAATGTTAACTCTGGCTGTGGGTTGTCGCTTCCTGCCCCTTCAGTCGAGTAGAGGAGATTTGGCTTTGCCGTGCCGCCTGGTATCCTGCAGAGGGTGAGGCTGGATCTCCACTGCCACCTTGGGTAGCCAGAGGCAGAATTAGAATTCGACTCTCGTTTGCTTGCTTATTCAGGAGAGCTTAGATGAGCTAACTATGGGTGAAGCTGTTAAGAGATCTGGGCCTTTTGAGAACGTCCCAGGATTTAAAGCACGGGATTGTTCTCTTAAGATCTTGTCAGGCAGTCTTATATTCTTATGGACAGTGTGATAGACAATGGCCGGGTAGAATCAGCTTCCTCTGGAGTAGGTCTGGAAGTATACAGCAAGAAGCTTCTGGCCTTCACTCTTACGTAATATGCCATATGTATACAGGCTGCAGCCAATCCCAGTGCATGGATTAACCCTCCGTTGGTTTTGTTTAGCATAGCATGGTGGGAAAGGCAGGACTAATCCTGCACCTGGTCCAGGCGAGCGAAAAGCTGCTTTCCAAATGCTGTGCCACAGAGATGGCCTTTCAGCCACATTGAGGAAAGAATTGTGAGAAAGGGATGCCCCTGAACCGCGTGGGGCTGAGAGCGGCCTTTGCCCCTCACCCTGGAGGTGTCTGGATCATTGGGAACCCTGGGTAAGAAGAAGAAGAGCTGGGTTTTATACCCTGCTTTTCTCTACCCTAGGGAGTCTCAAAGTGGCTTACGATCACCTTCCCTTCCTCTCCCCACAACAGGCACCTTGTATATAGGGCTGAGAGAGTTCTGAGGGAACTGTGACTGGCCCAAGGTCACCCAGCAGGCCTCATGTGTCTCAAAGCAGCTTAAGATCACCTTCCCTTCCTCTCCCCACAACAGACACCCTGTGAGGTAGGTGGGGCTGAGAGAGCTGTGAAGGTCACCCAGCAGGCCTCATGTGGAGGAGCAAGGAATTAAACCCAGTTCTCCAGATTAGACTCTGTGGCTCATAACCACTACACCATGCTGGGTTAGATATACTCTTGGAGCAAGGAGCTCCTGATGGCTCAGGCGTTACTGCCGTGGTGTCTTCCCCTGGGGCTGTGCTTACAGATTGACATTTCCTGTCGATCAGGAATGCTGAGCGCAAGATGCAGGCCATAATCTGCAGTCCCATTTACCTTTATTAGTAGAAATACATGGGTCAGGTAAAGCTTCCAGGAAAACACCCCTCATCCACTCCTCAGCATCTTGCTGCGGAATTTGGGATTTAAAAACTCTGTAAAACAAAATGAGACGTTATAGGCCCGGTGACACAGATATAGCTGCCGATTTTTAAAGGAAGATTCAGGTGGGTAGCTGTGTTGGTCTGAAGCAATAGAACAAAGTTAGATTCCAGGGGCACCTTTAAGACCAACAAAGTTTTATTTGGGGTACAAGCTTTTGTGTGCATGCACAATTCAGCAGATATCTGAAGGCATAAGCTTTCGTGTGCATGCACATTTCTTCAGATATCTGAAGACGTGTGCATGCGTACGAAAGCTTATGCTCAGAATTAAACTTTGTTGTCTTAAAGGTGCCACTGGACTCAGACTTTGTTCTATTTTTTTACTCACTGCTTTTTAAATTGCTAGGGTGTTTGGACTAAAAACGAGGTGTTTCTGTGTTTAGGGTGCTCCTGACACAGAGGAGCTGAGATATTAGCGCAAGGGTTTTTTGAAATTAGGTGTCAGGAAATCGTGACCTTTGCTGATTAGGATCCAGGCATTTCAGACCCCTGAGATGACTGAAACAGACCGTAAAGCGCTTCTCCACCTTCAGGCTCCATTCATGAGCAGTAAGTCCTGTGAACGAAGCATAGTGAAGAACAGAGCATCGTAGCTGCTTCTCTATGAAATACCCGTTCCTTCTGCGGTGTTGGAAAATGCTGTTCAGTCACAGCAGATTTATGGCAACCCTGTAGGGTTTTCAAGGCAAGAGACGTCCGGAGGTGGCTTGCCACTGCCTGCCTCTGCATCACAACCCTGGTATTCCTTAGAGGTCCCCCATCCAAATACCAGCCAGGGCCAACCCTGCTTAGCTTCTGAGATCTGACGAGACTGGGCTAGCCTGGGCTATCCAGGTCAGAGCTTGTTCCTTCTATGTCTCCACAAAATCAGGTTGGATGCTTTTTAAAATTATTATTACAGGGTCCAAAAGATGCAACAAGTGGTGCATGTCTCAAAACATCCGGGTTTCCCCCCCCCCCTTGAAAGAACTACAGAGAGTGGGGAGGGGTGGGGAAGATCTGAAAAAGGAACTTTCCCCGGAAGATTTGACTCCTCCGAGGGTGACCACCCTCCGGCAAATGCAATACGTGTGCTGAGATGGGCTTCTGCAAGCAGATTGCCCTCTCTTCTGGGGGGTGCGAGAGGCTGCCGAGGGGAGGGTTCTGGAATCAAAGGCCATTCAACTCAACACTACACTCCTCCTCCTCTGCCTTTCCCTTGTCGGCAAGTAATAACTGGCTACTGTGTCTTCCTTCGCAGTCCCAAATCAGTATGTGCTTTGGGAGGATTAAAAGAAATTTAAAAACTCACGTCTGAATCTCCTTCCCAATTTCTTTGGATGGGCTGCTTGTCGGATTGTTGCCTTCTGGACATGTGCTGTGTTCTGGTAAAACTAAACATCACAGATTGGGTTAGAGCCGGTGGTGGATTTCTGCTTCTGGGAGAGTTCTTCCACAAATGGAAATGCGGCAGGTCAGAGTTGCGTTTCCGCTTGTACAGGGTCTTGTGGTACCAATTTTTGGGCCCTGCAGTATATAGGGAGGAAAGAGATGGGTGCTGCACAGAAATCTTGCACAGGTGGAACTGTGCCACACCCATTTCTGCTGCTTGTGCATTGCTGGATCCAAGCCAACATGTTGCTTTATAGAGAAGCCAGAAGCTTGTGTTCTGTACATCAGGGAATGGCTGCTAGGCCTGACGGAGCTTCGTAATGCCACGTGCTGCATAAAATTTTTTTGGACAGCGGCTTTGGAATGTGAGTCTAAGGAACATCTAACTGTTTACCTGCCCAGCTTTCTCCCCCTTTCAGTTCTCTTTTCAGTGTGCGTCAGAGGTATGTATGGAGAACTGCTTCGCTAAAGCAGTTTCTTCGGGAATGTCAACTGTTAAAAAAATGCAGTTCTCTTTAAAGAAATGTTTTTCCTAAGGAAGTACCCTGGGATTTGGCGCAGTGGCAGAGAGTGGGCACTAGGTGGCTCCCTGATCTTTTTTTTGCCATCTGGTTGCAGCTGACTTAGGGCAACCCAGTAGGATTTTCAAGGCAAGAGGCGTTCAGAGGTGGTTTGCCGTTGCCTGCCTCTGCGTAGTGACCCTGGTATTCCTTGGTGGCCTCCCATCCAAATACTGACCAGGGCTGACCCTGTTTAACCCTCCGATATCTGACAAGCTCCGCTTATCCTGGGCTATCTATAGATCTAGGGTGATCTCTCTCCAGCGATGTTTAAAGGGGATGGTGTATTCCCACAACTTCGTTTCTACCTGCCGCCCCTCCATAAAATGGCAGAAAAGGTTAGTGCATAACTGTTTTAAATAAGAGGTTTAAATCTTGCTAACCGGATCCCTTTTCTTCTCCCAGTCCCAGTCATGAAAGGACTAATTGTGATTTTTCTGGTAATGGGGGGGGGGGCTTTGCACGTGCTCAGGGGCATCGCTGTTTCACATCTCGCAGGTTAGCGAAAGATCCTTGAATTAAGCTTTGGTGAGCCCTACTTCTGAAATCACAGCACAAGGGATCCAAAAAAGGCTGGCAACTCGTAAGGTGCAAACTTGTATTTCATAAAAGATAAAACACGTAATCCCATATAAGCACCCTCTCTAACGTCCGGAGTATGCCATGCATGTACTCCTTCAACTGCCAGGATTGCAAGTATCTACTGCCTTGTCGAGAGTCGATTTGCCCTCCCGCTGGAAATGTCAATGCCCACCTGTTAGTGAAGTGTGAGAGGGGTTGCAATACTTTTAGGTGACTGAATGACTGCAAAATCCACTAGTAGGAGTTAAACCAGATAATCTGTTTTAAGTGGAGCCACCACTCAACACTACAGCATCTTTTGAACATTAGGGATTGTGCAGTGACAGTGAGCTCCCATCTCTAGTTCCAGCTCCTGCCAACCTAGCCGTTCGAAAGCAAGAAATTGCACGTAGATAAATAGGTACCACTTCGGTGGGAAGCTAACAGCGTTCCCTGCGCCTTGGTGTTTTGTCATGCCGGCCACATGACCACAGAAACGTCTTCGGACAGTGCTGGCTCTTCAGCTTTGAAACAGAGATGAGCACCGCTACCCTAGAGTCGGATTTGACTGGCTTTCGAGCAAGGGAACCTTTACCTTTACTAGTGACAGTGTGCCACGACCATGTGCCAAGTGCCTGTCCCTCACTGGCCCCCCTGTCAGAGTGATGGACTTCTAGACAAGGTCATAGCTGTTTTTAGGAACGAAGCACTTCAAGGATGTGCTCTTGTGTTATGGTGCACATCATGATTAAACGGTGCTCAGAGAGGAGCGTTGCTTCTGTCTCAGTGTACAGTTCTGGGTGAAATTGGGATGTTCGCTTTGGAGCCAGCTTGGTGTAGTGGTTAAGAGCTGTGGACCCTAATCTGGAGAGCTGGGTTTGCTTCACTCCTCCACATGAAGCCAGTTGGGAGACCTTGGGCCAGTCGGAGCTCTCTCAGAGCTTGCTCAGCCCCCACCAACCTCACAGGGTGTCTGTTGTGGGGAGAGGAAGGGAAGGCGATTGTAAGCCACTCCGAGACTCCTTCGGGTAGTGAAGAGCGGGGTATAAAACCAACTCTTCCTCCTCCTCCTCCGATTGCTAGGGGAAAATTGTAGTGTTTGCCTTTATACTAGTTAGATCCAATCAAAGGATACAATCTTGACAGAATAACTAGGGATGAGGATCCTAGAACCAGTGTGGGGGAGTGGTTAGAGTGTCAGACTTGGATCTGAAAGGCCCCAGTTCAAATCCTTATTCTGCCGTGGAAGTTGATTGGGTGATTAGGGGCCGGTCACCCTTACAGCCAAGCCTACTTCGTGGGGTACTTGTGAGGATAAAATGGGGCAAAGTAGAATATTGTAGGCCACTTTGGAGAAAAAGTAGAGTAAATAATAAGTGGTGGTGGAAATGCCATCAAGTCATGGCAGAGATATGGAAACCCCTTATGGTTTATAAGGCAAGAGATATTCAGGGGTGGTTTGCCATTGCTTGCCTCTGTCCTGGTATTCCTTGGTGGTCTCCCATCCAAGTACTAACCCGGGCCAACCCTGCTTATCTTCCGAGATCTGACAAGATCAGACTATCTTGGGTATCCAGGTCAGGTTAATAAGTAAATAATAATAAAGTCTTATAGCATGCAAATTGAAATTTTTGTATGGCATTGTGTGTGGGATAGCCAGGAGATCCCCAGAGGAATTGTTTGGCTGCCAAAACTGTAGCTATTTTTTGGCACCACTAGGTGACAAGCTATGGTTATTTTTAGTCTGAGAGTGCTGTGACTTGCCTAAGGTTGCCCAGCTACTAGGGGTGTGTAAAAATAAAATAAAATTCGGCCTGATTCGGTTCGGCCGAATTGGGCCGAATGACCCCTGAATGCCACTCTCGTCAGCTTAAGCTGATTTGGGGCTCATTCAGCTAGCCGAATCAGATTTGGCCAGGGGCGCCCGGGCAAGCCAAGGGAAGGCAGTTAAACTGCCTTCCCTCCAAGGGGGGGCTTGCCCGGGCTTCCCGCAATGAAGGGTTTAAAGATTAAATCCCCCCCCAGTCATGCCGGGGGGGGGGTCCGAGCTTCAAAATTTCCAGAAATTTTACATCTCTAGGAGAGCGAAAGTATTGCTGAAATGGCTTTCAAAATTCAGCAATCCCTTTTGTGAAGAGGGGGTGGGTGGGGGAAAAAAGGGATTGCTGAAATGGCTTGCATCTATTTCAGCCTAACAGGTTTACAAACCGGGGAAGATTCTTTGTGGTTCATGTGACCTCACAAACCACAAACCAGGATGAACGTCTGTTTTTCCGGTTCGTCCTCATCCGTATCTGAGAGTATTGTTTCTGCCTGGAAAGTCTCAGCATCTCCAGTTAAAGATTCTCAGAGAACAGATGCTGAGAGAGATAAGTCTCCATCTGGGACTCTGGAGAGCTACTGCCTGTTAAAGATAGATGTACCAGTGGGTGTGACAAGGCATCTTCATATGATCCTTTGGGTTGGGATGGCAATTCATGGGGTTGAATCCAGCCAACTTTTTTGCTGTTATGTTGCCCAAGTCCTCTCTTTATTGCAGCTTCCATCCCCACTGTTAGATTCACTGGTATAGTAAGCCAGTAATCTCTATCATATTTAGCAGAGTGCACCAGGCTACACGCAAGTAGCTTCTTGGTACTGTGTGTGCTAGCAAAGTTAGAGTTACACAGAGCCACTTGTCAGTTTCAAACGAATAAGAATTCTTTATTCAAGGAACTACATCCTAGAAAGCACAGGTTGAGAGATAGGGGTAGAATCTAATCTAACTAGCTGGATGTATGCAGATGCACAATGCATCTGCATCTGTGGTGCCAAAGATGAGCAGAAACGTGCACCTTCTTTGTGTATATATGTGTGTGTGTGTGAGAGAGAGAGAATGGAAGGAAGGAAGCAATTCCCTGAGAGTATCAATCTACACATCAAAAGGACAGAGACAGAAGAGTAGAGAGGAAGGATGCTCACAGTTTGTCTGTCTATCTGACTCTCTTGTAACCCCCCTCTGGAGGCTGAGGCTAAGAGACAGCATATGGTCCTTCTCTTCCAACACCCACATGGATTTTGTCCATGCAGGACACATGATCCCCAGAATAGCCTTTTTGGGTGGTCAAAAGGGAGCACCTTCTTTTTTCACTAGCATTGAGAAATTGTGTTTTGTCATTTAATGGGTATCTTATATTGTTCCTGTCACTGGGGATCTCCAGCCTGAATTCTTAGGTTGGGATGAGTTAGCGATCAAAACGGATGCGTGCGCCTCTCCAAATTCCTCATTAGTTAAGATACGAGTATTCTTTTTTTCTTCATCTGGAAAATGCAGTTTTATTGGGGGACCTTTATTGGGAAATAAATTCAAGGATTGTGTTCAAAGCTACTGCAGGGGGGCAGAAACAGAAGCTCTCTCACCAAGGCATATTCTCTCACACACACACTTGTCAAAATGCTGCAAGTCCTGTTCCTAAAGAAACATGATTTTAAAATGTATGTGTAGAAACCAAGTTTTCGAGATCTTCTGTGTTTGGCTTTACACATGCAATTTCGGAAAATGGGGATTCTCCTCTCCCCGCTGGATACTTAGAACTTCTAATTGGATACACAGAGTTTTCCCAAATGTGAAATCTGAATCCCAGATTGCTCTGCTCTTAAGAGCCAAGGCGGTCTGTGAAGCAGTGTTCTAAATCTATATTTTTCACAACCATTCTTCTGGCATCTTAAGTTTAGTAGCGTTCTAAACAGTCCAGTTCGTCTACTAGATTTTTTCAGTGCTGTTTCTGTCATGTCTGGGGGGAACAGGGACAGGGCTTTAGGGGAAGATTTTTGCTGCCGTTCATTCTTATCACGGCAGCAGAATAAATTAGCGGTGTTCCTCCTGGGGAAACAATGACGAATCCAGGGCAAAGCCAAAGGTGGTTTGTTTTCCCCGTCCAGAACAAGCTGATGCTTTTGAAGATGAGTCTTGAGGTAAGCACCGAACAATGGCTCTTGGGGCATTCTGGGTAAACGTGTCCTTGCACAGTCATTCATGTGTGACAAGCCCCTTTGACTGGATGTTTTATCGCCTGGATCCTCCACTGGGTTTTATCACCAGCATCCTTCCAGCCACCTGAATGTTGGGTGAAGAAAAGGTAGATCTAAAAACTGGTCTGAATAAAGGGGGGGGGAAGTGTATGAGAGGACAGTGAATACAACATGCGAGAGCATATCAGGGTGCTTCATGTTTAAGGCGTGGTACAGAAGGAGAGAGCTGTGGAAGGGAGAAGATCTGTCTACCTAGTGCATTTTTATGTTGCATTTCTTTCAAGGAACTTGGGGGCAGGGCATATTCCTTGTTATATCTTCACAACAACCCTGTGAGGTAAGTTAGGCTGGGTGTTTGTGATCGGACATGGCAGAATGGGAATCTAAGCGTGGGCCTCCCGGGAACTAGTCTGAAACTCTTAACACCAGGGCTATTTTTGGGCAGGAACGCACAGAAATGGAGTTCCGGCTGGCTCCCGAGTTGGCCACACCCAGCAGGAACTCATTAGCATAATAGGTCACACCAAATAGCAGAAACTCATTAGGATTGGCTACATTAGGGGTGTGTGGCCTAACATGCAAAGGAGTTAAAAAAAGCCCTGGCTTTTGACAACAAACAAGGTAAACAGAATAAGAAGGGAAAGGTGGGTGTGGCTGGATGATCACACTTCTGGTAACATGGGGGTGTGGCCTAATGGACTAATGAGCGGTGCTGTCAGGGGGTGGCCTAATATGCTAATGAGTTCTTGCTGTTGGGTGTGGCCTATTATGCTAATGAGTTCCTGCTGTGCTTTTTCTACAAAAAGAGCCCTGCTTAACACCAAATTGGTGCCTGCGCATGCTAGAGTACCCACTAGTGTGATTCCTGGTTCCCACTTCCTTCTCCAAAGCAAAGAGCCCATCCCAGCTTTCCTCCATCTCATTGGCACAGAAGGTGCATTAAAAGAATCATGTAGGCCTGGGGAATCTGTTTGGGCAAAGCTGCCTCCATCATAGGAGGCTTGGAACTGCCTAACGTTTTCTAATTGATCTGAGCAACCCATGGCCGCCTTTTGTGGTTGGCCGTGCCCCCATGGTGGCCATCTTGTGGTGGCGACTCCTGCCTGTTTTCAAAACGTGCCCACAGGTTAAACTGAGTTGCTCTAGCCACCACACACAGTAGTTCTTCATAAGTAAATCTGGTGAGGAGACGTGGAAGGAATTAGGGCTATCTCAGACAGAAGATCAGAGAGGAAGGGTATGGCAGTCCCCCCGCAGTCTTGAGAGAGGAAAGGGAACATTCCCACCCACCTAAAACTGGAGCTGCATGGGACCAAAAAAGGCCTTTCCATTGAAAGCAGGCCCATCCACCCCACCAATCATCTTACACACTCCAGGTGGCAACAACTGCCGCAGACTAAAAGGATCTCACTTGTCTGGGGGCAGTAGATACAAGGAAAAAGCCAGGCTTACAGGGAAAAGTTTGGCGTCCCTAGTGGGCAGAATCGTAGGAACTTCTGCTGTGCCAGAAAAAAAGTGAAGCTATATTTGCTTTTGTTAAAAAGTTACTTTGGGAATTCAGTATGGCCACATCTTTTGTATTTTAATAAAAAGATCTAAGAATTTCCTGAGATTCTGTTTGCTGCGGAGCAGAATTTGTTGCTCTCTGTCTCCAGCAGGTCGTTTCCGGGGCCATCGTGACAGGCGCCTTCCACTCAATGATTTGCTTTTAAGGGCCTCATCAATCCCAGCTTCAGCAATAATGGGACAGCTGGGACTCTGCTAATCAATCTTGCAAGGGCCTTAATTTTATTTCTAAGTTCTCTGAAGCATCTGCTGCTCTCCCCCTCCCCGGGTCTCCCCCTTTTTTGTCCTGGTAATGGAAAGATACTTTGCTTTCTTCTGGACTCCATCTGTGTGCCTCTTAAACAAATGTATAGGTTGTCAACCTCCAGGTGGGAACTGAAGATTATCTGCTGTTATCGCTGATGGCCAGACTACAGAGACCAGCTCCCCTGGAGAAAAGGGCTGCTTTGGAGGGTGGGCTCTGTGGCATTATCCTCTGCTGAGCTCCCCCTCCAAACCCCACCCTCCCTACGCTCCACCCACAGATCCAAAATTTACAAAAGTGTGACACAAGACTTTGCTGGTTAAAAAAAGTGCTATCTCTTCCCCCCCCCCCAATCAATATCTACTGCTTTCATTTTGCACAAAGTGGTTATTGTAAGCAATGAGACAGTTTTTCCTACTCAGTCTTGCCCCAGTCCTTGCAGCAATCTGCATTCTACATGGTTTTTGTCCACGTAGGTCTCATCTCCTGCATAGTGTTTTGGGGTAGCCAAAAAGGATCACTCCACACACACACCCCTTCTGGCAGCCCAGAACCTGCTTGGACCCCACCCAATACTGAAAGACAACACTTCGAATATTTCCCGAATAGCTTCCTCAATTGCCGCTAACTGCTTAAAATTGCTGCTAATTGCTGGGAGAATAATAGTGAAGGGAGTTCTATCCAATACCGCTGAAAACTGGAATAGGAGATGCCGGTTCCCCCCCCCCCCCAAAAAAAAGCTGTTTCTTTGGACACAAAAGGGAACTCAGACTCTTCCTGTGGCACTTTAAGTCTTCTAATTTCTGGCTCCAAAGGGCTGCATTCTACCCCCGGTAGTCAGATTGGATTGTGCCTCTGGTCCCCTGTGGTTCTCACCTTCTCCACCCCACCTGTCACACCATTACAGAAGATTCAATAAAAAACAGTATGTATTTGCCCAGTGCTTGATCAGTCTGCCAGTACATTGTTTGCAGGTGTCTCCTGTCGCACATGTGCCAAGAAAGTTGAAAGAGACCCAAGAATCAGGATGCAGGATGGGAAATGGAATGTCCAGAGCAGCTTGCACAGTAGAACCGTAACGGAGTTGAACGTATTTATGTAGACATCTGATTTTAATTTTTTTAAATAAAAGATTTCTTTTTTTATAAAGACAGACATCCCACAGACAAAACACATAAATACATAGATGTATTTCAGTTACATCATCAATTTACATGCTTAGATACTTCATACCATATTTTTTTCATGTTCCACCTTATGTTCTTACAAAAATCTTTTGCATATTTTTAAATGTAAGTTTTTGTATTCTATGAAAGGTTATATGTCTGTATACTTAACTACTGTATTCTTCAGTCCATTTCAAAATCTAAATCATGTAGTTTCATACATACACAAGCATTTACGTAGGTATCTAAATAGTAGGGGATTTCATTACCTCATCAAATTACCTATTTAAATACCTCCGTATTTGTTTTCCAAATTTCACCTTATATTCTTACAATGATCTTTCACATATGTTTTTAAAAATAAAATTTTATACTCTTTTGGTATATTTTCCAATGTTTCATTTAAAAACTATTTTTTTTAAATAGCCACTTTGTTAGAGTAAACATGGGTTGCAGCTCACTAGCAGTTCACTAATGAGACAAAGGCACTTTACATATGCACAGAGGCACTGGGGGTAGGCAGGGTGTGGATGTTCACTAATGAGACAAAGGCACTCTACATATGCACAGAGGCACTGGGGGTAGGTCTTATGCCCCATCCTATCACTCTACAGAGGAAAGTTTGAAGTCTTCCAAACTAAGGAGGCTTCATCTAACTTCAGTGGTTCTTCCACTGGAGAAAGAGTGACTGAAGTTGGAGGTAGGCTTCCTGGAGGATAAGAGTGTCAACCTCCAGGTGGGACCTGGGGATCCCCTGGAATTACCGCTCATCTCCAGACAACAGAGATCAGTTCCCCTGGAGAAAATGGATGCTTTGGAAGGTGGACTCTATGGCATTGTACCCCACTGAGCTCCCTGTTTTCCCCAGGCTTCATCCCTAAATCTCTGGGAGTTTCTCAACCTGGATCTGGCAACCCTACCTACCCCCATCCCCTGCTGGTGGCCAGGGGGAACCTGGTAACACTACTAGAGGATGGTTGGATCCACTCCATTCTTAGCTCCAGCTAGTATGTGTGTCTAACCTAGAAAACCTCACATGTATCCACCATGATATGGAAATTAAGACCATAAGAGAAGCCAATGCTGGATCAGGCCAATGGCCAATGGCCCATCCAGTCCAACACTCTGTTACATAGCGGCCAGAAATACCAGGTGCCATCAGGAGATCCACCAGAGGGGACCTTATGGCTGCAATCCTAGAAACACTTCCCTGGGAGTAAGATTCATAAAAAAATAGGACTTGCTTCTAGGACCACTCCGTCTCTATACTCTTGAGACGGGATGTGATCTGGGAGGCAGTCCAGAGGATTCCTGATGGTTGGGAAACAGACATCTTTATGCCTCCTGGGATCCCACTGAAGTACAGCCAATTGCACAAAAAAGAATGTGTTTCTGAAGGTATGTCCTTCCTAATGTTAGGCCATGTTCATTAATTATTTCAATTTCGTTATTAGTAACTGTTCTCCATGCTGATTGCTAAATGGCTATAACAATTACCAAATGTGAAGGCCTAATCCATGCTTTATGAGCAGTTGGAAGAAAGTTATAATCCAATTAATAGTGTCAGTATTTCTATCCTAGCATTACTGTCCTAAAGGTGGGGAAGGCCTCGGCTTTAGTCAAACAAAGGATTTGTGATGTAGTGCGGCACGGAGACCTTCTTGACCTTCAATGTTGAATCTAAACTCTCCAGGACTTAGGAAATGTGAAAACTATTTAAAATTATTATTTAGTTATTAATGAATTATTTCAAAATCTTAAGTGTACTAAAATGTAGAAGATGGTTTACTCGGGTTCTCGACCTCTAGGTGGACCTGTGTTGTAACCTCTTGCAGTCAGCAACCTTAAGGATTATTACAAATGATCAACTGTATCCATGGGGTTGACAGAGACTGTACTCCATATGTTGTTTTGTAATTATGATAATGGAGTTCTTGTGGCCCTTTCTTACATGTCCAGGAAAATGCTGATCACCACTTTGGGGTCAGGAAGCAATTTTTCTCCAGGCCAGTTTGGGTGGAGATCCTGGAGGGGTTTTTTTTGGTCATCTTCTGGGCGTGGAACAGTGGTCACTGGGGGTGTAGGCAGGGAGGTATTTGTGAATTTCCTGCATTGTGCAGGGGATAGGACTAGATGACCCTGGAGGTCCCTTCCAATTCAGTGATTCTATAATTCTAGAAGATGGTGGTTGGATCCTCTGGATAAGTTCTGCAGATGCTAAACAGCTTCTGCTGTGGATCCCATTTCCTATAAGAAGTTAGCAGAGTCTTCCAAGCGTTTTCTTTTGTGTACCAGCAAATGGAACTGATGGTGATAGATCTGTCCTGGAACTATTCAGAACTCCTGAAACATCTTCCCCGAATCAGATGGATGAACACAAAAAAGGTTGCCAGCTTAATGTTTATACCTGTGTAGGAGATGGTCATCAGCCCCACCAGCTTTTCCGCAGAGACAACTGCTGCCCAACAAATAGGAAGGAACGATTTCAGAAATTGTTCTGCTAACCTGGGTAGGTTTGGGCTGGGATGTTATTCAAACATAGTAGGCATATTATGATGGGCCACCTCTGTTACTAGAGCCATTTGTCATGTCATGGAGGCCTTGTCAATTACCTTGCTGGTCTCAGACAACTTGGCAACAGCTTTGGCGGTACTGTTCCATCTCTCTGAGGTAACGGATTTCTGCTTCAAAAGGTGGCGCCTTTGCGTCATCATAGCTGAAGTCTGGTCCAATGAAACAATGGTGTAAGAGGCTTATTTTTTCAGAGCTGAAAATCACCTTGATGACCAGTGGAAAGTGGAGAATTGGGAAAAAATAATCTTATGTTTAGGTTGTGCTATACATCTGATGTAGAATCCTTCTGGGAAAGGCCTTTCCCCCACATGCATGTGTGTTCTCTCTCTCTCTCTCTCCCTCTCTTTCTCTCTCTCACACACACTATATTGCAGTTTATGCTGAGAGATCTCCAGGCATCACCTGGGGGGTGGCAACTGTAGTTGAAAGGATAATGTGAAAGAAGCTGCCAAGAAGGATGACTCTTGGTATCGTTACAAAGCAGGGTACATTAAATGTAATAATAGTTAATTTATAGATTAGATTAGAGGCCTGCATTTTCCTCTTGCATTACTTTATCCCTTGCTTAGTTCGTTTTTAATGTGAAATTATTTGAGACCTGACGAGGTTTAAGAAATAAAATGCTGCGTTATATTCCATCCGATGCTTCGTGACTTGGATCTCACCATAGATCTCCATCGGGAGCAGGATTTCCTCACCTCACCCTTCCCACTGAAGCCCAAAATGCTCCCTAAAATGGTGCTCCTTGAGGACCGGGGATCCCCATGAACTGCCCGAAAGAGAACTCAAGTCTCTTGTGGGCTGGTGCGGCTCTGCACAAACCACCCCCCTTTCCATTTCTGGACATTTTTAATGAGATCCAGTGTAATAATTCTTCATATTATTGGGGATAACATTTAATAAGACACTGTTGTGGTGCAGTGAGAGCCAGTCTGATGTAGTGGCTAGGAGTGCGGACTCTAATCTGGGAGAACCGGGTTTGATTCCCCACTCCTCCACATGCAGCTGCCAACATGACTTTGGGTCAGTCACAAATTCTCTCAGGACTGTTCTCTCAAGAGCAGTTCTCAGGAGAGCTCTCTCAGCCCCACCTATGTCACAGGGTGTTTGTTGTAGGGAGGGGAAGGGAAAGGATATTGTAAGCCACTCTGAGACTCCTTTGGGTAGTGAAGGGTGGGGTATAAATCTGTATAAATCTCTTCTTCTTCTTCTCCTCCTCCTCCTCCTCCCTATTAACCTGAGGGCACTGTGGGTGGGTAACCAAATGAAGAACCTAAAGTGGTGTCAGAGTCCCATTAAATAAAATAATAGATGCTTCAGACAACTTGACCGGGAGGTCAGGATAAAAATCTAATCAATCAATCAATCAACTTGTAAGTCTCGCAGATTATCATGTTGTCAGAAGTAAGTTTCTCCACTAGTCATTAAATAAAATAATAGATGCGTTGGACAACTTGACTGGAAGGTCGGGATAAAAATCTAATCTAATCAATCAATCGTAAGTCTCGCATATCATCATGTTAGTTGTCAGAAGTAAGTTTCTCCACTAGTCAGTTTTGTTAGTTTCCCTTTTTCTGGTAGAAGGTGGTTCATCTAATTGGCATATCCACAGCCAATAGCTGTTCTATAGGGGGTCTAAGAGGGGGTAAATTTGTCTCACTATGACTGCCAGGTGGTTTGAATGGTGGGAGAATGATTACTGTGTGTTTTTTGTGGCTTCTGGAAGAAGGGTGATCAAGAAGGACTGCTGGTCCTTCACTTGTAGTTCTAAGCACCTCTGGCCCAACTCACAGAGCATGCAGTTGCCAAATGAAAGACCCATATGTGATCAAATGTCAGATACTAAATGTTGTTGGGGCAGATGGGCGGCGGGGGGGGGGTACAGCCCTGGAACGGGCACTGTCTCCAGCTCGTCCTGCAGCCTCCCAGAGAAGGGAGGAAGTGCTTGCCCAGCCAACCCCAAGGAGCCTGGCTAAACTGGGTGGCTGGGCAGGGTGAGGCCAGGTGAGCCAGTCCCTCACCTAGGGTTACCAGTTGTAAGTTGGGAAACACCTGGAGATTTGGGGGGGGTGGAGCCAGGAGGGGGCGGAGTTTGTGGTGGGACCTCAGCAGGGTATAACACCATAGTCTCCGACTTCCAAATCAGTCATTTCCTCCATGGGAACTGATCCTGACCATCTGCAGATCAACCGGAATAACCGGAGACCTCCATGTCCCCCACCTGGAGGCCGGCAATCCTACCCTCACCAGGTGAGGTGAAGCCAGGTGGGCCTGTCCAGTGTCTCACAACAGTGATGCTGGGCAAGGGTGGGCCAGGAGGGTGTGGCCTCGTGTGGTGGGCCCTCCTTCCCCACGCTCCAGCTGGCGCCCTCGCTGAGGCTCCTTCTGGTCTGTGTGAAGCATGGTCCTGAAGATGGGAAGCTGCAGAACCTTTTCGGAATCCACTCTAAGTTCTGTCAAATTCTAACTCCCCCTGTGTACTAACCAGAAAATACAGCAAAATACGAAATTACAGATCTAAATATATCTGGAATCTGTTTGCATGTTGAATAGAGATGTCGAATATTCGTGCCGTCCAAGGCTAGTGGGCGAATACTCCATATCTAAATCTACCCAAAAAAGAGAGAATGTCTAGGAGGTGACAGTGTGTGCTATGGCGAACTCCTTGGAGGATGAGTGGGATAAAAATGGAATTAAAAAGTCTTGAAGTGGCCGTAGGGCTGCCAATTCCAGCTTGGGCAGTTCCTGAATATTTGGAGGGTTTGCCTGGTGAGGACAGAGTTTGGGGAGGGGAGATACCTCAGTGGGGACATGATGCCATAGAGTCTGCTCTCTAAAGCTGCCATTTTCCCCAGGGAAACTGATCTCTGTAGCCTGGGTTCAAGCAGGGGAGCGGTGGCGTAGGCAGTAAAACAGCCTTTAAGGTTGTTCGAGACCCACCGCGGCCGGGGTGAGCTCCCAGTCCTAGTCCCAGCTCCCGCCCACCCAGCGGCTCGAAAGCGTAAGTGTAAAGCATAAAAGCGAGTAGACAAATTGGGTACCTGCCCTTAGGTGGCAGGGGGCACCTTCCTCCCTGTGGGGGGTGTGCAGCAGGAGCATCAGCGGCAACGGCGAAGCAGCGATGGCGGAGCGGCCCTGGCGACCTAGTGAGCATGATGGAAGCGGCGGAGTCTGGGCGGAGGTGGAGTCGTGGAGGCGCGGTGATGTAACGAAGCAGCGCGGCGGAGCGAGCAGGACGTAAGCCGGAGCTGCGGCTGGTGCGTGGCCACGCATCAGAGGAGCTCGCCGGAGGAAGCCGCGGAACTGAGACCAGCTCCAAGGTGCCAGGAGGAAGAACGCCGGAAAAAACATCAATGCCCGAAGCCTGCCGGAATAAGAACTGAACAACAACAGAACCCTGCTCTGCTGCCTGGGTGCTGGTAGGCAGTCACTCCCCCTTACTAAATGTGGCCTTAGAGACCCTCCGGGGTTAGAGCGGGATATAAGCTGAAGGTTAAATAAATAAATAAATAAGCCTGGGTTCAAGCAGGGGAGCGGTGGCGTAGGCAGTAAAACAGCCTTTAAGGTTGTTCGAGACCCACCGCGGCCGGGGTGAGCTCCCAGTCCTAGTCCCAGCTCCCGCCCACCCAGCGGCTCGAAAGCGTAAGTGTAAAGCATAAAAGCGAGTAGACAAATTGGGTACCTGCCCTTAGGTGGCAGGGGGCACCTTCCTCCCTGTGGGGGGTGTGCAGCAGGAGCATCAGCGGCAACGGCGAAGCAGCGATGGCGGAGCGGCCCTGGCGACCTAGTGAGCATGATGGAAGCGGCGGAGTCTGGGCGGAGGTGGAGTCGTGGAGGCGCGGTGATGTAACGAAGCAGCGCGGCGGAGCGAGCAGGACGTAAGCCGGAGCTGCGGCTGGTGCGTGGCCACGCATCAGAGGAGCTCGCCGGAGGAAGCCGCGGAACTGAGACCAGCTCCAAGGTGCCAGGAGGAAGAACGCCGGAAAAAACATCAATGCCCGAAGCCTGCCGGAATAAGAACTGAACAACAACAGAACCCTGCTCTGCTGCCTGGGTGCTGGTAGGCAGTCACTCCCCCTTACTAAATGTGGCCTTAGAGACCCTCCGGGGTTAGAGCGGGATATAAGCTGAAGGTTAAATAAATAAATAAATAAATAAAAATTTCATAGAAAAAGAGGTGCAGGAGCTCATTAGCATAACTCATTAGCATAACTCTTTGCATATGTCACATCCCCTGACATCACCAGAAGTGTGTCAGAAGGCAACACCCACCACTCAGGCTCCACTGGACTGTTTTGGATTGCTAGCTATTGGGTTGGGGGGATAAAGTGCAGATCTGTCCTCGCAGAGGAGGGAGAGCTTGTACCTGAGTAAAACTTGGTCTTAAAGGTGCCACTGGACTGTTTGGGGCCGGGGGGAACTCTGCAACTTACCTGGCTGCTTCTTGTTCTGACTGAGGGCTGCTGGGAGCAGGGGGTGTGACTTGTTGCATGTGCCCGCCCCCTGGGCTCTTTACTGCCGGAGCTCCGCTCCTGTGCACTCCTGCATGAAATGACCCCTGGGTTCAAGTATAATTCCCAGAGAGCTTCTGGCCTTGGCTGGAAGGTGGTAACCCTAAGCAGACAACACCTGGTGCAGCTGTTCCCTTTGGGAACTCCAGGAGGCCTGCTCTGTTGTCATGGCTGGGGAAGCCAGAGTATGCCATCTTTGGAGGAGAAGATCCCAGCTTTCCTGTCAAGCCATTGTAAATGGAACCGCAACAGAAAGCCCCATGAATCATCTTTTGGAAATGAAATGTTGAAAAAAAATGTTTTTCCCTAAAGCAAACAGTACATTTTATAAAAGGGATTCTCTAGAATGTATGCTGTAGTTTGGGAGGCGAAGAAATAAATGGTTCGTTGTTTGCGCTCGGGAGGGCTCAGGAGGACACCGAATAGAAGGAAGATAGGGTTCCAGATGACAATGGAGGAACAGCTGCTGCTAATGAACAGGGCAAATTAATCACATTTGTCCGCCTCGTTCCTTTGTGGATCGGGGTGGAACGAGACAGAATTTCGGGGAAGGTTTAATCTCTTCCATCCCTGTGGGTTCTGCGCTGCCAGTATCGACTCCCCCTTCTCCAGCTGTTTTATTCACTACTATAGGCTTCTTTTTCTACTTTGGGGACTGGACTAGGGAAAACAAATTGGTGAGTTAGAATTAGTGGAAAAGGTTAAGGGCCCTCTTTGCCGATCCCCCCCCCCCCTGGCAGCAACAGCATTTGTGTGTGTGGGCACCTTGTGCCCCAGTGGGAGGGGAGAGATGACAAAAGGCGATTCTGCGTTGGCTTTCCCCTCCGTTGTTTTACAAAACCCACCTTGGAACAGAAATCCCCCTCTGCATTGCATGCTGCTTTCACCTCCTTTGATCACCAGATTCTGCGGTACCTTCCACACTGCATGCCGCTTTGGCTTCCTTTCGTTATCAGGTTTTATGGCACCTTCCGCAGAGATTTATGGGTGATTTTGCAGTCAGTACGGTGTTGCCCTGAGGTATTTGAATGTGGTTTTGAGCTGCATTTTTTCCTCAGTGTTGAGAAAATGTGGAGTGAATGCTAGATGCAGAATTGCCCTCTGTCATGGTCCATGGACAGTAATCCTTCCACCCATGGGGGAAAAAACCCTGCAGGCCCAAGCCTCAATTTTGAGTCACGTTAGAGCCAAAATACATGTTAGTTGTGATATGATTCATGTCACAGGTGCCCACCCTGACTTGTAGTCACACAGAGGATTGGGGCAAGTGACCTTCGAAGCATTCTGTTCTTTCATTCAGCTCCAGAGTGCTGGGTGAGGGGGAGAAAAGGACTTCAGGCTTCTCTCCCATACCGTTTTTGTGATTGGAAATGGTCGTGGGGGTGGGGGCTGTTTGGACCACATGGAGCCCAAGGAAGGGACAGATATAAGGCTGCAAAATTCCAGGAGGTGGCTGGAGATCTCCTGGTATTACAGCTGATCTCCAGCTACAGAGATCAGTTTACCTGGGGAATATGGCCACTTTGGAAGGTGGACTCTATGGCATTGTACCCCATCGATGTCCATCCCCTCCCTTCACAGGCTTCACCCCCAAAATCACCAGGTATATCCCAAGCCAGAGATGGCAACCCTAGCATACAGCCCCCCCCATGGCCATAACATGTATTTTGGCTTTTAGAAGCAGAAAGGTTGAAGTTTTTTGCGTTATATGACCATGCTTTAAGTTAACCCTGACATTTTGCACCTTTGAAAGCCCTGAAGATCTTAGCTGCTGTGAGGCTTAAGGAAAGTAACCTCTCCTCAGCTATTTCCCAAGATCTTTCAAGTGCTCCTAGCCTTTGTTAACAGGCTAAATAGAGACACGTGTATACTAAATGGTAGCGGCAGAATTGTACAGAAATCGACTATTCCACCTGGCATTGTGATCACGCTGTCTGTCTGGTGCCGTTTTAGGCTTTAGAATATGCCATCAACCCCGGCTCGGTTCTATCCTGTACTCTTTTCCTCTTTGGGTCTCAGCCCAGAAAAATTTTTCCTTTCCATCACAGATCCATCCTGTGACCTTTGGAAAATTGCTCTCGATTGCTTTCCTAGCAAATGGGACGGAAACTGCCTTTTGCCCATTTCAGGGGCACCTGTCTCAGGAAGCGTCCCGTCCAAACAGACCAGGAAGCTGGGGAGACACACCTGACCCACTTTAAAAGCTGCTCCAAGCACAATATTGAGATGACGGTCTGACATTTGCAACTTGCGCTAAGTGATGGGGCATGATACGCATTAACAGCTAAATGCCTTCCTCTGGCTTTCCTGTTTACACAGCGCGATGTTCTGGAGTAAGAGGCAATGTGCAAACAGCTACTCCTCATGGGTCCTTTCCTGGAAGAAGCTCCTGCAGGTGGAAGGGGAAAGTCTTACCAGGCCTCCAACAGAATGAGAGCTCAGTCTGACTTTGGGGCACCCTTCTCTGCCTCCGTATTCAGAGGCAGCAGCCTAGGAATATCAGTGCTGGGTAGGGATGTCAGTTTCCAGGCTGGACCTGGAAATCCCCTGGAACTACAGCTCACCTCCAGACTACAGACATCAGTTCCCCTGGATAAAATGGATGCTTTGGAGGTTGGACTCTGTGACACGGTACCCCACTGACGTCCCTCTCCTCCCCAGGCTCCACCCCCAAATCTCCAAGAGTTTCCTAACCAGGGTCTGGCAACCCTACCCCACCACCACCTGTCAGTGGCCAGGGAGGACTTGGCAACCCTAGCTGCTGAGAGGCAACATCAGGGGAAGGCCTTGGCCTTTATGCTCTGTTCACTGATGACCCGTGACTGACCCAAGGTCACATCAGCAGGTGCGAGTGCAGGCGTGGGGAATCAAACCTGGTTCTCCCAGATGAGAGTCCGCACACTTAAGCACTACACCAAACTGGAAATCAAGAGAGTGCTGGATTATCTGGAAAGGCCTTATCCTGTGCCTCTTGTTCATGACAAGTGCTGCTGAGGGACATGTGAACTTTGATAAGTGGGAGATGCAAGAGAGCTCTGCTGCATTTCTTGTGATTTACTAGGGTTTTTTTTTAAAAAAAACCCAAATAGGTGTTGGAGAGCTGATGTCATATACTGGTAAGGAATGCATGTTACGAACTGGGAAATCCTTACTCACCTGGCTGTGGGCTTACAAGACATCTGTAAGGACTAGTGACTTAAAAATAGACTTCTTGTGTTACTTACAATGGGAGGGGGCTATGGTGGTAAGCACCTGCTTTGCATGCAGAAGGCCCCGGGTTCAATCCCCAGCATTTCCTCATAAAAGAATCAGGCAGTAGGTGATGCGGAAGACCTCCACCTGAAATCCTGGAGAGCTGCTGCCAGTCTGAGTAGACAATACTGACCTTGATGGACCCAGGGTCTGATTCAGTTGAGGGCATCTCCAGGTGTCCAAGTGTGTTGAGATAAATGTATATGAAGTGCTTTGATTCTGGAAACAGTCTATGTCGATGTTGAGTAGTAACGTATCTCATGTTGTGGCCTGGCTAGAAATTTCTTGGAGTCACATGGTGTGTGTGCACACATGTTCCTTACCAGTGACGCATATACTGCTCTGCTCAAAGAGCAACTGGATTGCAAGCTTCGAGCAGCAGCCACAAATGCTTGAAAAACTGTTTGCTTTTTTCAAATGTTTGAAATGGTTCAGAATGCGGCTGCAAACATCTGCCGCAGGTGTGATCCCGCACTGCTTTCCTACAATTATCCCCCTCTCCCCTCTGCTAGCCATTTAGCATTTGGATGGTGCAATCCTCAGAGTGTTGCACTTAGACTAGGGACAGGGCCGGCCCCAGCTTATTTTGCACCCTAGGCGAGGATCCCTTCCAGCGCCCCCCCCCTCGGTGAGCCCACCAATTTTCAAAAATAAATGCATTTTAGGAAGAATGAAAAACACAAATAATCAAGAAACTCCCAGAGTATGGGGCTGGGTTCAGTTTGGCACCCCTAAGGGCCGTCCTGCTCTAGGCGACCGTCTAGTTCACCTAGTGAGTGAGCCGGGCCTGACTAGGGAGACTCGGGTTCAAATCCCCACAGTGCCATGACATTCATTGGGAGATCTTGGGCCATTTGTTTTCTCTACCAACTTCACGGGGTTGTTGTGAGGGTAAAATAGAAGAGGGGAAACTCTGCATGCCACGATGAGATCCTTGGAAGCAGGGCAGAATAAAAAAACATGAGATGGGAGGGGGAACACCAGCTTACCAAAGAGGTACTTACTTCTCTTAATCTTGCTTAAGCGGAGGCACATATACAGGAAAGGGGAACTGTATGCCTTATTTCTGTAGTATTTGCTCATTTGGGCTTTTCTTTTTTTTCTTTCAAATTTTTTTATTGTCGGGATATTATATCATTCCAACATTATAACATACTTAATACTTTTATACCCTTTTCCCTACTCCCCCCCACCCTTACTACTGGCTTCCCGCAGTGCTCCCACCTCCCTTCCTTATTCTAAATTTCCTTTTCTTATCACACCTTCTAAAATTAATTTTACTAGGTAACATTCACATAAACTATTATCTCTATATATCAACTATTTCGGAATTTTTACATTCTTAATAATTGTCAAAGCCAAATAATATATTCTTCACGTCCCAGTACTTTTCCAATTATTCCTTAAAGTCCTTCCAGTCTTCAAAAAAATTCTTCCGCTTCTTGATTATTTTCTTGTCAATTTATCCATTTCAACCATAAAAAGTAATTTTTTTTAATCCACTCCCAAATCTCAGGAGTCTTTTCTTGCCTCATTTGGGCTTTTCTCATTCGCCTGCCTGAGTCATGGAGCTGAACATGTTTGGGTTAATTGAGTGTTCTAAATTGAATTACAAATACTTCGTGTGTTCTTGTACTGCTGCCTGGGAACTGTGGTTCAATCTAGTCAATTTTGGGCACGTGCCAATACGATGGCAGCCTTTTAACAGTGCAGGTGCGAAAGCAGCACACGTCTTCAAAATGTAGCTGGCTTTAAATGATACCTGACCTTCCTATGAAGTCCCTGGGGCACAAGGGGGCTGAGCCAGCCAGTGAATTGTGAACAGTGCAGCGCACTGCAGTGAGCAGTGCAGCGGTTCCAAACAGCCAACATGCCAAATGCTGCCACCGTAGAGATGCATAGAACAGGTTGAAGTAGTGCCTTCTTTAAACAGGGAACACATGTTATCATACACGCTGAGAAAAATGAACATGAAGTTGACCATTAGTCTGTCAGGGTTAGTATTGTCCACTCTGGCAAGCAGTGGCTCTCCAGAGTCTTCAGTGGAGATTTTTCACATCACCTGCTACCAGATTCTGTACCTGCAGGGGTCGTTTCGTAGAAAAAGAGCTAGGGGAACTCATTAGCATAACTCATTAGCATATGCCACACCCCCTGACATCACCGGAAGTGTGTCATAAGGCCACACATCCCGCCCCCAACGGTCCTGGCCGCCACTGCCGGCCTTGCAGCTCCACTGCCGAGCCTCATGAGGGGCCCGGCGGTGGACCTGCAAGGCAGGCGGGAGTGCAAGGGAGCCCCGTGAAGGCCCTCCCTGGCCCCAGGCAGGCAGGGGTGGGGAGAGGCAGGGAGGAAGCAACTTACCCTCCCTCTTCTCCTGCCTCCTCCTGGCTGAATGAGGGCCGGAAGCGGGGCGGCCGGAAGCAGGGGGCGGGGCTTCGTCATGTGCCCCGCCCCCGTACCTCACCCGGGGGAACTGCGATCCCCCGCGATCCCCCCCTGAAATGACCTCTGTGTACCTGGAGATGCTAGGGATTGAACCTGGGACCTTCTGCATGCAAAGCAGATGCTCTTCCACTGAGCCACAGCCCCACATAACGCAAGAAGCTGCCGTACACCAAGTCAGACTCTTGATCTATCAAGCTCAGCATTGTCCATTCAGGCAGTGGCTCACCTGCTGCCAGATCCTTTAACTGGGGAGGCCAGATCCTGGACCTGGGACCTTCTGCATACAAAGCAGATGTTTTATCACTGAGTCGCAGCCCATCCCCTTGACTTGAGAGAAAACAGGGACGGTGAGCAGGGTGAGTTTAATTTCCAAACACCTTATCTGTGGAGATCAAAACATGTTTGGCAGTGCTTGGCGTGCAGGCTTGGGCCGAATGGAGGTGCCAAGGGGATAATACATGGGATTACAAATAGTTTCCTCCATTCTCAGTTATATGTCTGCATGCTGGACTGTTGTCCCCTGCAGAATGTTACACACTTGATCTAGCAGACCCAGGAGGTCTGTTTCTACACACAGGTGATGTTCTTTGGATCATAGGTAGTCTGCCCTGCAAAGGACACCTGACTGTACCAACTGTGGGATCGCACAAACTACAGCCCTGGCCACAACCATGTTTTTGTTCCATACAAAATGTTAACATTGCTGTCTGGTCTCCTTCCTTGAGCAGAAGTTGCCTATGAACTTGGTCTCCAGCTGTTTCGTCCCTACCCTTGAGGGGGTAAAGCCCAGGCAGAGCTTGACAGATGTAGCCCTCCTCCTGCTCAGCCAGGGGCACTGGAAGCGAAACCCTCCCTGGGAGTCACAGGAGGAAGAGGAGGATGAGGCCAGCAGGATGTTCGTGGTGGATGGAAGCTGGATGCGAGCCATCAATTCCAATTAACAGAGACACATCCAGAGGTGGCTGGGATGCGGGAGCTCCTTTTCTCTCTCTCTCTTTCCCTCTGTGTTCTCCGTAGCATGTTGAAACTACAAGCTGAGCTCCAGGTGGGAAGTTCCGATTGATTTTTTTGGTAGGGTGATGATGCAGATGAATGCATCTGCTTATGTGCAAATGTACAGGAAGAATGAATCCCACAACAGCTTCATTTCAGCTCCTGGACAGCACCCAACTTTCCCAGAAACATATTACACACAAGGATCGTGAACTTATTTATGTGGACGTTCAGTCCCACTGATTTCTATGAAACACACTTCCAAGTAGTATCATAATCTACTGGCTTAAGACTGCATAGATGCCTTTAAAAAGGGGGTCAGACAAATGTATGGAGAATTGGCCCTGTCACGGCTCAGGTGGGGTGTCACCTGATACTGCCACCACTCTGGATTTAGGTTCCCTTGAGAAGACCCAGAGCACCCTCCCAAGACATTCAGACCTCCCTTTTGGCTGAATAACAGGCGTGAGGACCAGGCAGAGTGAACAATGCAAATAGTTTATTTTATAAGAGGTCAAACAAACAAGGTGCAGAATTATAACAGTAAGTGGGTGAAAAGAAAAGAAATCAAATGCCCTAACGCGTCTAAATATATACTGTCCCTAGTGGCCTTAGACTACTCACCCTTTCCTCAGGATGAGGGTTTCTTCCCTGCAGCAGCCCTTCTTCTGGCTCTGCCCTCTGGGAAGAAGAACAGCTTTTCCTGCTGCTCCAGATCTTTTATTCCAAGCCCTCCTCTTTTCCTATTGGCCAATTTTGGCTCCAAAACCGCTCAGGGGCTTCTGGGAGTTGTAGGCCCAGCCTCACCTACTGCTAGCCAGGCTCCCTGGGCCTAGTAGGCCGTGTTTGCACAGCCCAGATCATGACAGGCCCAATAGTGGCTACTGGACATAATGACTAAAGGGAACTTCCACCTCCAGGGAAGCAATGGGCTATATCTTCCCACTTCAGTGAGCGAAGTTGGAAGACTTCCTCCAACAGAAGAGTCCTTGATGTTGGGGAAGGACTACTTAGGCTGGTGTTTGGCCCTCCAGAGCAACTTATTGGCCATTGTGTGAAACAGGTTGCTGTGCGTGATGAATGTCTGGTTTGATCTAGCAAGGCTCTTATGATTTCCTTGAGAGCAACCATATAGTCTATGGAGTTTTATTTGAGGAATGAAAACAAAACTCTTGAGCATCTGTGCAGTGGTATGTTGGCCTTAAATCAGTGGTGGTCTGGGAAGTCAAAAGGGCCCAGGAACAAACCAAGCTGATCGGTTCTTGTGGCACGCACAGTGGGCATTGGCTGAGCCATTACCTCTTCCCACAAACTGGCAGCAGTGTGGGAAGAGACAACTGGTAAGTTCATACTGATCAACATGGCCACTGAAAGATCCAACCCAAGTGGTTCTGTGGCACTGGCAGACCTACTGGGGTTTAGCAGTGCTTGCTCTTGGCTGCCAGAAGTCCTCCAGTAGAGTGGCCCACCGGGACATTTCCCTGTAAGTTAAATGACCAGCCCATCCTTGCCTCAAATGGACGACAATTGAAACATCCCATTACAATCACATATTACAATAATCGGGGCAAAACCCCTCACTGGATTGAAGTGGGAGGGACCTCTTTGCTTGGGTAGCTCATTTTGAGCCATCTGGAACTTGGTGCATTGCTTCTGGCTCCATTCTCTGGGGCATGAGACGGCCTGGATTGAGCAGGGTGGGCTTATTTGATGATGGCCATGCCTTTGTCCAAGAGGGATCCCGTTAGCCAAGATGGCCGTATGGTCCTTTGTACCTCTCCAGGTCTGTAGTCTTTGCTGAGGTCATTGCTCATCACCTCTCATCTGGAAACCAACGAAAGGGTTGAGATTGCCCCGTGGTTGCCATCCATTTTAAGCTACACGATGGGTATGAGTCAAGGGAGACAAGCGTCTGCTTCCGCTAGTGTCTTCCCATTTCTTGCTTCTGGCTTCCCGTATGTACAATAGAAGAGCTAATGCATCTGTAGGAAACCACTGGAGAGGCTATGAAGGGTGAACTGGCACCTTTGTGTATACAGAAGATACAAAGGGGAGGGTGTTTAATTGACTCATTCCACTCAGTCTTATCTTGTTCAAACACACATTTGTCCTCTCATCGATTAGCGGAGGAGGTTCTGGGGCAAACAGCTGGCTCCCTTCCTTGGGATGATTACATTGATTGCTAATTGACGTCCTGATGTCAACGAAACCAATTGCAGTTTTCTGCATGACATGATATTTTTTAAAGAAAACACCTGATCACTTTCTTCCTGCGTGTTCCATTTACTAGACCAGCAGGGACCTGGGGGGAGATTTTTATAAAAGAGATTTTCAATTCCATGAGCCATTGTAATAATGGTACCCCTCTGGGAATAGTATCTGGCAAGGAAGCCTATCCAGGACTTTCTCTTGTGTTTCCCAGGTATTGAAGCAACAAGAAAAACCCTAGCTTAGCACCACCACCCCAACATCATCATCATCACTGTTTTTATTATTAAAATCACAATTATATGGTGAGTGAAGAAGCAACTTTAAGTCAGGAAGAACAAAGGAAATGGTCAAATATATGTCATTATGACAAATATGACATTATGACATTATGACTCTTCAGGGCATGCTTTTTGGCATGGGGTATTTTGCGCATGTGCGAAGATCACCATTCTGTGGATGGCTGCCTATGCGCATGCGCAAACTGAGTTTTTTAAAAAAGAACCGCCGATGCCTGCTGTGGGTGTACAGGCATACAGCGATGGGCTCCGCAAACAGGAGGTAAGTGTGATCGCGTTTCAGCTGGCATAAACTGCACCGGTTGGAACCGGTGCAGTTTATGCTGGCTGAAATGCCCCGTCTGAATGCACCCCATGAGTGGCTTACAATCTCCTTTCCCTCCCCACAACAGATACCCTGTGAGGTAGGTGGAGCTGAGAGAGCTCTTTTGAGAACTGTTCTTGAGAGAACAGCTCTGAAAAAACTGGTAACTGACCCAAAGTCACACCAGTAGATGCAGGTGGAGGAGCAGGGAATCAAAACCCGGTTCTCCCAGATTAGAGTCCATGCTCCTAACCACTACACCAAACTGGCTCTCAACATATCATTGCACCACGGTTTCCCGCACTCTCTGCTGACAAATGCTCCTGCCCCCATACCTCCCTGGCTAGCAACCCTATGGAGCCAGTCAAGTTAGGCAAAGATTGATAGATTTACCAAATCGAACTGGAAACCAAGGGTGTAGTCCATTGTTCTAGTATTTCGGTCACTACGCTCATTCTTGCATCCAAACCCTTCCCTGAATCTCAATGCTCTCTCACAGGTTGTAGCCCTGTCAGCAGGCATCGATTTTGGCAGCTCTGGGGTATTCCATGTCCTGTTTCTGAATAAAAATGCAAGAGCAAACTTTCTTTGCCTTCCACTGCCAGCTTAAGCAGTAACCCTATACCCTTGGATGAGCAGAAGGGGCTCCCTCAAAAGTGGTGGGCGGGCAGTTGTTTAGGTATATGAGATGGTCAATGGAAGCTCACCTGCCCTGGTTGGTTGCATTCATCCCCTCTTTTGCCATCAATCACAGCCAGCTTGTTGCAATTAATTACTTGAAAACGGTTTTCTCCTCCTTGACGGGTTTGATGGTTTTTCTCTTGACTTAGTGCTTAATTACTTGGAAGAAATTAGAAAATGGCATTGATTTTGTTGCAACAAATAAACTTCTAATCTCCCCCACCTTTCCCAACAAATTCTCTGTTCCTGTCTTTTGTTCCTTGATTGAAGTTTAGAGTTTGGGATAAACTTAGGCAATGCTGCCTTCTGCTACAAACCACTATGGGCAGCTTAACAGCTCACTGTTGAGATTTGGTTTTCTTATAGAAGGAATAGAAAAGGTGGGTCATATTAAGTGATTCTGAGAACATATGAAGAACCCTGTGGGATCATGCCAGTGGTCCATCCAGTCCAGCATCCTGTCTCAGACAGTGACCAACCAGTTACTCTAGAGACCCAACAGTGGGGCATAGAGGCTGAGGCTTTCCCCAGATACTTCCTCCTGGCACTGAGTTTCAGAGGTTTACTGCCTCTGAATGTGGAGGTTCCCTTTAGTTACCAGGGCTTGTAACTGATGATAGACCTGTCCTCCATGAATCTGTCTGATCCCCTTTTAAAGCAGTCTATGCCTGAGTCCACCACTACATATTGTAGCACTGAATTTCGCATTGGGAATCACTTGAGAGCCAGCTTGGTGTAGTGGTTAAGAGCGGTGGACTCTAATCTGGAGGATCAGGTTTGACTCTCCACTCCTCTACATGAAGCCAGCTGGGTGACCTTGGGTCAGTCACAGCTCTCTCAGAGCTCTCTCAGCCCCACCAGCCTCACAGGGTGTCTGTTGTGGGGAGAGGAAGGGA
>NW_015173694.1:5673-23509 GCF_001447785.1 Gekko japonicus | reverse complement strand
TCCTCCTGTATTTCCTTTTGTTTGTCCTAAATCTACTGCCCATCAACTTCATTAGATGCCCACGAAGTCTAGTATTTTGGGAGATGGAGACAAAGTTCTCTCTGTCTACCGCATGCATAATTTTATCTATCATGTCTCCCCCCCGCCCCACCTTAGTTGTCTCTTTTCTAAACTGAACTGGGTGGGTGTAGGATTTGGCACTTTTTTTGGAATGCTGATTAAAATTAGTGAATTATTGGAATGGCAAGCATGGTTCAAGGCTGCATGATTCATTTAAGGCTTTGCAAAAAGCATATTATGTTTATATGATGCTGCTTTCTGTGAAGAATTACTCCACCAGTAATTGAAAGCTATTGGAAAACATTCTACATTTAATTATCCAGCACATTTTTTTCAACCTGGCTTTTTACTTAAGGAGTTGTGGTCCTCCCATCCACATTTTATCCTTACAACAGCCCTGCGTGGTGGCGGGTGAGGCTGAAGGCTGGAGCAACCATTATGTTCATGTGAACTGAGAACTTACACACTGCACATATCAGGAGTACACAGTCCAGATGCACCTGACATGCACAATTTGCTGCAAATGCACAATACTAGAGGTGCTAAAAAGGTAACGGTTCCCTTGCTCGAAAGCCAGTCAAATCCGACTCTAGGGTTGCAGTGCTCATCTCCGTTTCAAAGCCAAAGAGCCAGCAATGTCCAAAGATGCTTCCGTGGTCATGTGGCCGGCATGACTAAACACCAAGGTGCACGGAACGCTGTTACCTTCCCACCGAAGTGGTACCTATTTATCTACTTGCAATTTCTTGCTTTCGAACTGCTAGGTTGGCAGGAGCTGGAACATGCATGGAAATGTTGTGCATTGCTGAATTCACATAACACAGCAATTGGGTGTGTTGGGTGCACTTTGGGGACCCTGTGCTCCCACTGTGTACCGTTGATGAGTTCCTACCTGCATGAACACAATGTCTGCAGAGGGCTTGAGAGAAAGCAACTGGCCAAAGTTTCATTGTTAAGCAGAGATTTAAAGCTGGATCTCCCAGAGTCTAGTCTGAGGGCTAAACTAAATGATGTGTGGTTTTTTTAACAGATGATTCAAGGAATTTGATTTCCCAGCATCCCCACAGCAGCTGTGGGAATGTCTATTCATAATGTTGTGTGGGCCCAATTTTGCTCAGAATCATATCATGAGGGATAGAGGGGCTCCTGGACTTTTTCTAAGCTGAAACCAGTGTGTGTGTGTGTAGGGGGGGGGGGAATTGTGATTCCTTAAAGAAGTCTTGTGTAGTTTTGTCCTGACACCCTAACTGGCTGTACCACACCAGCTCAGTATATTTGTAAATAAAACAATTACAACCACGCCACAAATTTCCATTGATTTCATCTCTAAAGGAAGCTAAACCCAGCAGTGGTGCCTCTGGAAACTTTCACCTCTCAGGAAAGCGGGGATCATTGTCACAGTATGCATGGTGTAAGTGCTTAGCATGTCAGACTATAATCTGGGAGACACCTTTTTGAATCCCCACTCAGCCATGAAAGCTTGCTGGTGGACATTGGGCCAGTCCCACACTCTCTCAGCCTCACCTACCTCACAGCGCTGTTGTGAGGATAAAATGGAGGAAGTGGGAATGATGTACAGTGCCCCGAGCTCCTTGGAGGAGGGGCAGGATAAACATGGAGTAAATAAAGTAATAAAGACCACAAGAACTCAAGCCTTCTCTCCCAACCAGAGAGCTTTGTGGACACAGAAACAGAAAAGCTGGTTGCTTCCCTCACTATATGGATTGAAATGCATCCACCCAAATCCTGCCCACATACTGATTCAGTGGAGGGAAAACACAACCCGAGTGATGCCAACTGTCACCTCCACATGAGGGGAAAAACACAGCTCACCGCCCTCACTGCCTGCATCTCATAGAAGGAGCAGAAGTACAAATATTCACACACAAACACACATACTGACTTGTGGGGGAGGGCACAGAACACAGGCAGGTGCCAGGCTGAAGTTTGCTCACCCATTTCACACAGAGAAAAAGGCAGGGCGGGCTGACACCACCTGCCCCACCAATCTGTTTGGGTGGCTGCCCCGCCAACCTGAACCAAAAATGAGGTTAAAGTTCTGTCCACAGTTTACTTGTGGGGTAAAAGAATCTTGTTTTCAAGAGTGCACCCTTTCCAACATTTCACAGATGAAAAATTAGGGCACTGCTGTGTTTTTATCACACCGTATTCACACACCTAAGGTCACTGCCTGAAAATTCCTCAGGACACATTGCTGAAGGGTTGGTGGGGGGAAAGAAGGGAAGCAACTGGTTAGACCCTAATGACAAAAGAGGGAGGAAGCCCACTTTTGACTATGGAAAAGGTCACACTGAGGAACTTAGGACCTATGTGGACTAAGGTCCTGTTACAAAGGGAATGCAGTCCTCTACAGGGAAGATTCAGTGGAGGATCTGAGAGAATCCAACCCAACATATTGCCATTTTGTGCTTTGTCAGCCATAGGTTTGCCAACCCTGGGTGAGGAAAATACTTGGAGCTTTGGGAGTAGAGCTTGGTTAGGGTGGGGTATAGGGAGGGGAGGGTCCTCAGTAGGGTAAAATGCCATACAGTCCACTCTCTGAAGCAGCCATTTTCTCCAGGAGAACTGATCTCTGTCATCTGGAAATCAATTGTAACAGCAGGAAGTCTCTGCACCCCACTTGGAGGTCGGCAACAACCATGAAAGAATGGGGTGGCTCCAACTATCCTCCAGTGAGTCTTCCTGTGCCCTGAGGAGCCTTTCTCCAATTTAAGTGGCCCTTCCCAAACAGAAAGCTTCAGACTTGCTCAGTGGAGTGGTAGGATAGGAGCAGGATCTACCCCATTCAACTTAGCCACAGCTTGGGTTTGGTCACATAACTTTTTTAAAGTATCATGAATATATTTGCTCTTTTGGCTAAAGATATGCATGAAAAACTTGATTATAATATGCTGTTATACATATTAATCTGAGGACGTCATGATATATACCAAGGAAAGTGCTCGGTGCTGCACAAGATCTTGCACAAGCGGAACTGCCCATTTACGTTTTCACTTGATCATTGCAGGATCCAAGCCCTTTTATCTTCCTCTGTTAGCCTCTAGGTAGGAGCTCTCCCACGTTAACCCTCAGAAACAAGCAGGGGTCATTTCCTGCAGGAGCGCACAGGAGCAGAGCTCCGGCAGTAAAGTGCCCAGGGGCGGGCACATGCAACAAGCTCCATCCCCTGCTCCCAGCAGCCCTCAGTCAGAGCAAGAAGCAGCCAGATAAGTTGCAGAGCCCCCCCCTGACCCCCCAGTCCAAAACAGTCTAGTGGCACCTTTAAGACCAAGTTTTATTCAGGTACAAGCTCTCCCTCCTCTATGAGGGCAGATCTGCGCGTTCCCCCCCCCAATAGCTAGCAATCCAAAACAGTCCAGTGGAGCCTGAGCAGTGGGTGTTGCCTTCTGACACACTTCCGGTGATGTCAGGGGGTGTGACATATGCAAATAAGTTATGCTAATGAGTAATGCTAATGAGCTCCTGCACCTCTTTTTTAATGAAATGACCCCTGGAAACGAGCACAATCCATATGCTGAAACATGAGTTGCAATGATATTAAACAAATTGCATAGGTCTGTACCAATGCTCCCTCTAAGCTGTGGAGTCTTGTGAGCAAAAATTCTACTTTGTGAGCTACAGGCATTAAAGTTGTGAGTGAGTGATTTGGCTACGGCATAAATTATTTTATATTTATTTTTTTATTTTTAAACATTTTTACCCCGCCCTCCCTGCGAACGGGCTCAGGGCATTTGCTCTGGAGCCATTCTTCCTGAGCTAAGACAAAAATGTGTGAGCTGGAGGCTAAAAAACTGTGAGCTAGCTCACACTAACTCAGCTTAGAGGAAACACTAGTCTGTACTACTCTGATTAGCAAATTAACACAGGATAATCTCTCCTACCCTTGGATCACTGAGTAGAAGAGGTGTTGCTTTATTCAGTCCTTTGGCACGGATCTACTGAAATCCCCTCTTCTGCACGGTTACTGAAGGTATAGCCTGTTCTTCCATTGGATCTCCTCACCTCTTCTGCGGCAGCATCAGATAACGAAACCAGGTAGGAGGGGAGGCCGCTTCCAAAACTTCAATTAAATGCACATTTGAGCTGCAATTAAGCTCTCAGCATAGCACATTGGAGCCTTCCCTCCCTGTGCCTTTTGAAATGGCATCGCCTCTTCTCATAAGAACATAAGAGATGCCAATGTTGGATCAGGCCAAAGGCCCATCCAGTCCAACACTCTGTATCACACAGTGGCCAGAAATACCAGGTGCCATCAGGAGGTCCAGCAGTGAGGCCAGGACACTAGAAGCCCTCCCACTGTTGCCCCCCCCCTCAAGCACCAAGATGACAGAGCATCACTTGCCCCAGAGTCCCTATCTATACCTTGTGGCTAATAGCCACTGATGGACCTCTGCTCCATATGCTTATCTAATTCCCTTTTGAAGCCGTCCATGCTTGTAGCCGCCACCACCTCTAGATAATTCTGGAAGAAACTAGATGAGGAGCAATGAGGCTCATGTTCTGGCAACAGCACTGTAAAATCTTTACTGTGCCTGAGCAGATCCAGTTGCGTTCCGCCCTGAGGGCATCCATGCCAGCCCAGCCATCTGGCAGTGCTTAGAGCATGATGAAAGGGACCTTGAATGAGGGACCGGGAATGTTTCTTCCTCTCTATCTGATCAAGGACACAGGTGAACACGTGAAGCTGCCTTATACTGAATCAGACCATTGGTCCATCAAGGTCAGTATTGTCTACTCAGAGAGGCGGCAGCTCCCCATGGTCTCAGGCAGAGGTCTTTCACTTCACCTGCTGCCCAGTCCTTTTAACTGGAGAAGCTGGGGATTGAATCTGGGACTTTCTGCATGCCAAGCAGATGCTCTGCCAATGGAGTGGGTATTCCAGAGGTGTTCTCATGGTCAGATTGTAGTGGCTGTGAAGAAAACAGCACTTTTGAGTAATACTGGGTCAAATGGTGTGTGTGTGTTAAGTCTGGCGAAATTTTTTGCAACTCTTAAACAGCCTCCCCTGCATTTTAGGTCATTGGGGGTGTGTATGATGGCCCAGGATAGCCCAGTCTCATCAGATCTCAGAAGCTAAGCATGGTAGGCCCTGGTTAGTACCTAGATGGGAGACCACCAGGGAATGACAAGCCACTAGGGATGAGCACAAACTGCATTTTGTGAGTGAACCATAAACTGACCCATGCATCAATACGGCAGTTTGCAAACCGAACTGGTTTGTATCAATTTGTGAGCCATTTAAAGTATAAATTCCTGCTTTCTGCTCCTCATGAAAAGCAGTGGGGAGCAGAAAGCAGGGGGGTTAAATGGCTCCAAGCCATTTAAATCCCTGCTTTTTGCTCTTCGTAAACTGCCATAAACAGCATCAAAATTCATGGAAGTTTATTGTGGTTCTTCAGTTCCTGAACATCGCTCCGTGAATCACGAACCGGCAAAAATTCATGATGAACGTTTAGTTCGTGACCCAGTTCATGGCCATAACTACAAGCCATCTCTGAAGTCTCTCACCTTGAAATCCCTGTGGTGTTGTCATAAGTTGGCTGTGACTTGATGGCACTTTCTACCATCACTAAAAAGGAACAAAATATTTCGGGGGGTTCTGAACAAAGTAAAATCCAGAAACAAGATTTTAAGACTTACCCTGCAGTCCTCAACAGTGTAAATACTGATGTAAGTGGAATTTGAAGGCTGTACCTCAGTTTTGGATTGCAAGGTTAATGTGTGCTAGGGCAAACAGCAGTGGCATTTTAAAAAAAGAGTGTGTGCATTAACATTTACATGAGTGTGTGCATCAACACAGATCAAGACACTTTAAAGAGACTTCTCATGAGCATTATTACATAGGAGCTGGCTTTTAAAAAGTCTTTTAATTCTGTAGTTGTTTTTAAAGCCAGGGTTAATGCATAGCCTACCCAGTTGTGTGTGCTTAAAGCAGTCTTTTAATGTGCATGAGCATGTGCATAATCTCCTAGCCATGAGACTGATACAAAACATACAAGCAGGGGCTTTTCAAACAGAAATAGCAGCAGATATGGATTCTGTGAAACTGTTGAAGCTCTGTGGATATTTTTTTTTACATTCTTTTTTGCATTGAGACACTAATATCATGAAATGTCAAGGAAGTTCTTCCAGCCAGCTAGGGTTGCCAGACCCCCGGTGTAGATGGGGGTCCCCCACTGCCAGGCCCCACCACCCTTCCACTGATCAGCTGGCCGGCATGGGGGGGGGACTTACCCCGAAAAAGAGGGCGATCCATCCGACGTGCAGTGATGTGTCTACATCAGTGCCCATGTGACCCAGAAGTTACGTCATCACTTCCAGGTTGTCAGGTGAGGCTCTGGTATTTTGGCAAAAACTCTGTGGTAGAAGCCAAAGTTACCATAGAGTTTTTGCCCAAATAATAGAGCATTGCCCCAACATCCTGGAAGTGATTATGTCACTTCCCGGTCACGTGGTCAGTGATGTAGACACATCGCTGCACATTGAATGGGCCTCCCTGCTTCTCCCAGTAAGTCCCCCCATCACTCACCTGGCAACCCTGCAGCCAGCACATGGTGGCTTTTCAAGTCTTCCACAACACAATCAGGTAACTTCTGTGCAGCTGGGGACAGGCATAAAAATCTCACAGAATGAAAGACAACAGTCAATGGACTTAATTCTAGCTATCTACAAATGTTCTGAGAATGCTTCAAGAGCATACAAGTTTCTCCATTTATCAGTGAATACAGGGATCAGTAATTTATTCACAAATTGTGAAATATAAAGCACACAGAGTGACAGGGCTCCTACCCTGTGGTCTCAGGTTGTCATGAGTCAGTGACTCAAGAAAACTCATACCCTGCCACAAATTGTGTTAGTCTTTAACGTGCTATTAGACTCTTGACTCATGAAAACTCCTACCCTGCCACAAACTGTGTTAGTCTTTAAGGTGTTACTGGACTCTTGCTCTTTTCTACTGCTACACGGCTAACCATCTTGATATATTTTCCTGCTGTGGTTCATGAGTTGGCCAAAACTACACATTACAAAATCTTTGGATTCTGTCCAGTCTGACAACTGGCTGAACTTTCAGCCAGATATGGACTGTAAGCTCCTCATATACATTGGAAGACTGATTGAAATTGGGAACCATGCTGGACAGGCAGATAGGGCTTGCCCCCCCCCCCCATTTTCACAACCTGAGAGGGCCCAGAGGAGTTCCTTTTGGGGGAACTTACATTAATTTATTCATTTATTTACTTCCATTTATAGTCTTCCTCAACTCACGGTGGATTGCAGAATGAGAAAACAAAGCAATAAAAATAGTGTAATACATACTACAAACAATACCATTAAAGCCCGCTCCTGGATGGCAAAGTCAGACAATAATGCAAAACAAACAGGACCTATAACAAACGATGCAGGAATAGAAGAAGCCTCCCTAAAATGTTCATATGTTAAATTTAGCCCAGCAGAATAAATTAGGGTTGGCAGGGGGATGGGGGAGGCCTTCCCAGAGTGAGTGGGGATGTCACATGACATGCATACATCACCTGAAAGTGATGTAGGCAAGCGATGCTCTGTAATTTGGGCAAAACTCTATGGTAAAATTGCCCTCCAACCATAACGTTTTGCCCCCAAACCAGAACATCATCCCCCAGTTCCACCAATGTGCCTATGTTACTTCCGGGTGATGTCAGTGTGTCACACATGACATCACTGTTTGGGGGTGGGGGGAATTTTCTCCCACCAGCCAGCTAGCTGCTGGCAGACAGGAGCCCCACTTGGGGAATGGTAACCCTAGAATAAATGCAGCCCCTTGTGGCAAGTAGCAATTTTCCAGCTCCCCTTCTTGGATTTATCTTCATGTGCAGTGCCCTTCTGAACCTTGAGGCATACTGTTGCCAACTCTGGGTTGGGAAATTGGTGGAGATTTGGGGGTGGAGCCTGAAGGAGGGATCTCAGCAGGATATAATGCCGTAGAGTCCCCCCCTCCAAAGAAGTAATTTTCTCCAGGGGAACTGATCTTTATAATCAGGGGACCAGTTGTAATCCCAAGAGGTCTCCAGGGCCCACCTGGAGGTTGGCGACTCTACTGCAGCAATGAACCCGTGGCTAGCAACACAGGGCAAAAGCTTAGGAAAAGAGGTCTCTGAACATTTGCAAAATGCCTGCCCTTCACTAGCTGGTCTGACAGGATTCGAAGAAAAACTCTGCTTATCAGTCTGTATCTTTAACAGGGGTACAGACAAGGGAATTCAAGTTGGACTCTTCTTGCCGCTTTAGGACATATGCTGCACACATACAACACATTGCACTTTGGCACAACTTCTGAAGGTACAGGAGCTCTTCTTTTTCCCCTTAACATTCGGTCACCCTAACCCTTATCCAACTCCCCGGGTTTTCTGGCAGAAACCAAACCATGAGCCTCCTGTGTTGTTCTGTTCATTTTTGCCTTGTTTTTGTCCTTGATGAACTGATGAGTTTGGGCTGGGAAGGGAAGAGAGAGCCAAGCGATGCTCTGATTATCTGCCATCATCCCACACTACCTGGCCCGCGTTCCTGCCTTGGAGAATAAGCCTTATTGTGAGCTGTTTTCCTGGAGCGAACCACCTGCTATGACCGATACACCTGAGTGGGTCAATGAGCTCCCCGCTTTCTGAGCTTATTACTGGGAAGGTTTTGTCATCGAGAAGGCAGGTGTGTCAGAAAGGGAGAGTGGGAATGGAAACAGGAACACTGTAGGGGACCTTCAGAGGTATAAAGCAGGGGTCCCCAGCCTTTTGAGCCTGTGGAATTCTGACACAGCATAGTCGGCACAGCCACAAAATGGCTGCAATGGGAGGCACAGCTAGCCACAAAATGGCTGCTACAGCATACCTTCAGACATCAGGGCTCTTTTTGTAGCAGGAACTCCTTTGCATATTAGGCCACAAACCTCTAATGTAGCCAATCCTCCAAGAGCTTACAGAGCTCTTCTTACAGGAGCTACTGTAAGCTCTTGGAGGATTGGCTACATTAGGGGTGTGTCACTTAATATGCAAATGAGTACCTGCTACAAAAAGGTCACTCAGAGTGACCCCGGTCACACGGGCCAGATAACGCGGGGGGCGGGCGGGCGTGGCTTTTCGCACCGGTGCAATTTAACGCACCAGAATACAATCAGACGCTGCAGCGGCAAATCGGGGTTTTGTTTGTCGGCGCGTGTTTCTGGCGGGTGTCAAACGGCGAGAGGAGCACGCTTGAGCAATCACACATAGGTATTCCATTGACAGCCTGTAGCAAACCATTTGCTAGTAGGCTTTCCCGGGTATTTTTTCACTCCAAATTTACGGGGGGATGCTACGGGTCGCCGATGGGTGTGCTATGCTTGCCAGATGTGTCCTTGTGATCATGCCCGTATACTCTGCCCGACATTCATGCCTCTCCCGCGGCAAATCCTCCGTGTGACCAGGGCCAGTGAAGATATTTGCCCTGTGGTGGCAGCTGCTGCCAAACCAACATTTAAAAAAAATGTACACAGCCAAACAAATCTCCAATTGCCAATCAGAAGCCTTGCTGGGCAAAACCCCACACCTGGACACAGTCACTTTTTCAAAACACTTGATGGGCACCAGGAAACATGTTGGAGGGTGCCCTGGTGCCCAAGGGGCACCACGTTGGGGGAACCCCTGGGATAATGCCTCAATGGTTTAGCAGGCAGAGCTTTGAAGGATTTTTGGAACTCTATGCATTATGTTCTACCTGGAGAACTGGGTTGGTTGCCTCCTTTGGTAGGTGTGGAGACTCAAATGAGGCAAATGGCAGCCTCCTGATGTGTTTTCTGATTAGAAAAATGGCTTGTGGGGAGGTCTAACCCCTTCTGCTGCAAGCCCAGGTCCCAATCAGAAGCATCAGGGAAGCCAAAGCTACAGTCACTCATCCCTGTGGAAAACACTGCATAGATAGGCCATTCAACTGGGCTTCTAGGAGTTGGGGAGACCTTGGTTCACCTTGGTTCCAACTCTGGCTGGTTTCACACTGGGGGAGGGGGGGAAGCTGCTTTTACTTTGAAAGAAGCAGCAGGCAAAATAGAGGAGCTTGAGGATGGTATCTAGATACCTTGTCTTTCTGCTGCTCACAGTTGGTGTTCCCCTTTCCATCCTTGGCGCAAGTGTGCTGACCTGATGAGAATCTTGTAGGGGTATTGTGGAGGAAGGGCGAACCATCTGCATTGCCCTGAGCTCCTTGGAGGAATGGCCAGATAAGAATATTCCAGATGGATTCTCCCATCTCTCTGTCTCATTTACACAGAATTATCTTGAGTATGACAGTGATGTGGAGCTGGGGTTGACAACTGTTACAAAAGGAATTCTGGGAGAATGGGGTGGCGGTACCTGAGGAGGGAAGAGTCTGGAGGGGGAGGGAGCTCACTGGGGATGTGATGCCATCAACTCTGCCCTCCAAAGCTGCCATTTCCTCCAGGAGAATCGAAATCTGTGGTTTTGAAATCAGTTGTAATTCCAAGAGAATTCCAGGCCTCAGGTTTCCTTCAAGGAAGTGTTTAGGGTTACCATTCCCCAGGTGGGGGTGGGGGGGGATCCCTTATTTTCATGCACAACACACTGACGCATGTCGTTGATGTTTTTTTGGGGGGTGATGCTCTGATTTTTGGGAAAACTCTATGGTTTGAGAGTGATTTTACCATAGAGTTTTGCCCAGGAACCAAAGCATTGCCCCTGACGTCACTGGCATGCCTACGTCACTTCTGGATGAGGTATGCACATTGCGTGACATCCCCACCCTCTCCCAGAATGCGACCCCCCCCCCAATTCTCCCACCAGCACAACAATTGGACCTGGCAACCTTAGTGTTTGGCACTTATCCATGAAGAGAAAAGATGGCTAATGGGGAACACAACAGAGGCTTATAAAACTATGCATGGGGCGGAGATAGTGGACAGAGAGAATTTCTTCTCCCTAGCCCATAATACTAAAACAGAGAGACAACTAATTAATTTGATGGATGATAAATCAAGGACGGACAAAAGGTACTTCTTTATTCAATGAGTTATTAAATTGTGGAATTTGCTGCCCATGGATGTGGTGATGGCCCATAAATAGAGATGGCTTTAAAAGGGATCAGACAGATCCTTGGAGGACAGGTCCACTGATGGCTACTATCCATAGTGACTTAAGGGATTCTCCATATTTGTTGTTCAGTTGTACAGTCGAGTCTGACTCTTTGTGACCCCATGGACCACATCATGCCAGACCATCCTGTCTTCCGTTGTGCTATGGAGTTTGCTTAATTTCATGTTCATTGCATCGATAATACTGTCTAACCATCTCATCCTTGGCCGTCCCCTTCTTTTTTGACCTTCAATCTTTCCTAGCATCAGGGTCTTCTCCAGTGAGTGCTCCCTACTCATTTGGTGGCCAAAGTATTTGAGCTTCAGCTTCATTATCTGGCCTTCCATGGAACAGTAAGGTTTGATTTCCTTTAGGATTGCCTGATTTGATCTCCTTGCAGTCCAAGGGACTCTCAAGAGTCTTCTCTAGCACCATAATTCAAACGCATCTATTCTGCAGCGCTCGACCTTCCTTATAGTCCAGCTCTCGCAGCCATACATTACTACTGGGAATACCATTGCTTTGACCATACAGACTTTTGTTGGCAGGGTGATGTCTCTACTTTTTATTATGCTGTCTAGGTTTGTCTAGTTCTCCATATACAGAGACTGAAAACCCTTGAATATCAGCCTGAGGAAGCAACATCAAGGGAAGGCCTTGGTCTGCATGCCTTGTTTGTTGCCTCTCCAGGACAACTTTTTGGCCACTGCAATCAGGCAGGGTAGTAAACTAGACAGACCATGCTGTGCTTCTGTATGGTGTTCTGGTGCTGCAGAAGGACTTGGGAATTTAGGGTCCTTTATTCAGAGCTCCCAGGGAGGGAAGACAGCATGGTATAGCCCTATCTCATCAGATCTCGGAAGCTAAGAAGGGCGGCACTTGGAAGGGAGACCTCCGAGGAACACTCCGCAGAGGAAGGCCATGGCAAACCGCCTCTGCTCCTCACTTGCCTTGAAAGCCCCTTGCTGGGGTTGCCCTAAGTTGGCTGCAACTCGATGGCACTTTGCACGCACACGCGCGTGCACGCACACACGCGCACACACACATTCAGAGCTCCTACTTAGTCCTCAAACCATAGAAAGGTGGCATCCAGTCTCCCTCCTTCTCCTTTTGCAGCTATGGACACTTAAAAACTTTTAAATAAATTTGTTTTACTCGTTTGTTCTTTATTACGATCATTTGGACAATCATATACACAATTTTGAGGGGCTGCGATGGCTCAGTGGTTAAGACACTGAACTGTAGACCAGAAAGTCAGTAGTTCAGCAGTTCCAGACCCGAGTGCCGTATGACGGAGTGAGCTCCTGTCTCTGGTCCCAGCTTCTGCCAGCCTAGCAGTTCGAAAGGAAGAAATTGCAAGTAGATAAATAGGTACTGCTTTGGTGGGAAGGTAACAGTGTTACGTGCACCTCGGCATCTAGTCATGCCAGCCACATGACCACGGAAACGTCTTCGGACAGTGCTGACTCTTCGGCTTGGAAATGGAGATGAGCACTGCCCCCTAGAGTTGGATTCGACTGGCTTTCGAGCAAGGGAAACCTTTACCTTTATCTTTTTATACACAATTTAACAATTAAAAATTCGAAGTTTATGGTATACCAGATAAACAATGATTAAAAACGATTTAAAATCTAATTACAACATATTTCCCAAGACTTCAACATCACCAAACAAAATCTAGCTTCCTAAGAAGGTAATCTTGGGGTTCTTATCAGATAGAAGATAATCAAGTCTAGTTTTTTTCAGTGAGACCAAGGATTCTGTCTAATAACAGGGTAATAATCTCACCTTGTGCTTCCTTATAATATGGGCAGCTGAAAAACATGTGCTTTGTGGTATCAGCCTCTCTCAGCGGACATGAGCAAAGCCTTTCCATAGCTTTCTTATATCTGCATGACATGAGCAAAGCCTTTCCACAGCTTTCTTATATCTGCCTTCCAGTGCTGCCAAAGAGAGGGCCAAACATCTTGCCAAGGTAAAAGCCCTTCTGAATCCATTTATTTCTAAAGATGTTAAATAGACTGCTGACTTCACAGTATGTTTTAGTCTTTGAGACCTCCGAGGAACACTCAGCAGAGGAAGGCCATGGCAAACTGCCTCTGCTCCTCTTTTGTGACAGACTGTTGGACTGGATGGGCTATTGACCTTATCCAACATTGGCTTCTCTTATGGTCTTATGTTCTGGAACTTCTTTACGGTCTGTCCAATTCGGCTGGCAGTTTTGTAGACTACAGTCCTCATCCAAGGGGATACTCTCTGCCAGATATCCGGAGAACAGGTCTTGATTTCATAGGCAATTAAAGGCAAAGCATAGATAAATGAACAACATTCATTAATTTGCAGATTTCCCATTTATCTCTGTTACCCTAATGAACGTAAGGACTGGTTCAATCTCTCATCAGTTTGCAATTAAAAAGGAATGCTCAAGCACCTGCCAGTTCAGCCCATGTCCTGTTCGCTGTCTGTAAACAGGGAACCAGTTTTTCAGTGATCGGTTAGACTTTTTGTCAATCTGTTTTTGGCTGTTCGGCAAGTTACTTTGCTGTATTCCTTCCTAACCATGCTGTATGGCGCAACTGGCTGTTCACACCTGTGTGTTCTCAAACAGCCCAACTGAGTTTGATTTCCTTCCTGTCTTTGCTGCATGACTGCTCTGCTCAGCAGGCAATAGTTTAGATCATCCAATCAGTCACAAACCATATAAATCAGTCATTAAAAATGCTAGGATGGGTGCTTGTCTAAATAGTCCCTAGTTATTCTAATGGCTGCTGATTGGTTTGAATCACGAGTGTCTGTGCATATATGGTCTTGCAAAACCCCCCCACTGCAAACCTGTTCAGCACGCGTTCACAGCTGTTCAGTACAAATTGAGATGAAGTGATTGGCTCACATTTGATCAGCACCTGGGGGGTGGGACATAAAAGGGGGAAAACGTATCATAAGAGAATTGGGATGGTAAAGTAATGTAACAATAATCTATGATGCAAATAAAAAATTATTAATAAAAAAAAAATTTGATCAGCACCTTCAGACTCAGCAAGTTCAGCTGTTGAATCCATGTGCGTTGAAGCTCGCAGCACTCCTGCAACTAATACATATCCCTGAAGCACATGTTTTGCATGCAGAACATCACTTGTTCATTCCTTGTCACCCCCCATCCAAAGATCTCAAGACGCTGATGTTGGGAGAGAGCTTTCTCTTCCAGAGACTGTACACAGCTGTTGCCAGCTAGACCACACAATCCCAAATTAGATCAATGGTCTGAAACTGATATATGACAGCAGTGCAATGATCAATTGTGGGTGAGGGGACAATGACCTTATGAACCGAAGGCATGTAAAAACATCTATGGATGGAAAGGATCCAGCCAGCTTTTTCACTCAGTCTTGACCCATTCTTCTTCTTACTACACCCCCTATCGCAAATGGCTTTTGTCCATGTAGGGGCCATGATCTACAGTGTCACTTTTTCTGATGGCCAAAGAGGACCTCCCTCCTGCCTTCTTCACTAGCAGGCAAGCTGGTTGGATCCAACAACATATGTTTAGCAGGGCAATGTGAAAGGAAGAGAAAAATTTGTGCAAAGGTGCGAGTGAATGTGTGAGCAGCAAGAATGCATGCATTTAAAGCCAAGTGTTGCTTTTGCAAGTCACTCTACAGTTCAAATGATCCAGAAACTGATGTGCAGCTCCATCGCCTGTGGCTGGTGGTGAGTAGGCTCTCCCTGCTGTGTGAGCATGAATTTCTCTTGGGTGAGTGGAGGGGCTCTTTGCACCATGATGCTAGTTTGGAGGTGTGGATTGTGTGGCTGTTTCATACCTTTCCAATGCAAGTAACGAAGGAGCACGGCCGCGGAAGCACAGGGTGGTAGGAGCTGGCAGAGTTTGCATTGCCACAGTCCACTGCATGTGATCTCTCCTCCCCTCTCCCCCCCCTTCTCTCAGGTTGGGAAACATGCAGGCAGAGATCTCCACTGCCTTTGTCATCATAGCCTTTTTGCCCAAATGTTAGAGTGTCCCCCACGCAACATGTTCTACATGATGACATCACCTCTGGGTGATGTCATTGTGCCAGGCAAGTTGGGCAGGATAGGGCTCTTTGGGGGCAGGGCTTCCCCACCAGCCAGCTGGCTGGTGGCAGATTGGCCCCCCAAAATCGGGGAACCCCTGCCCCCATCAGGGGGATGGCAACCCTAATTCCCTGAGATCTCCAGACCCCACCTGGAGGTTGGCAAACCTACTCCATGCAGATGCCACGATCCCCAGCATAGCCATTTTGGATGGTCAGAGGGACCCCCTTCTCCTTTTCCCACCAGCAGAATAGTTGGTTGGCTCCCCCCCATTGCCCTTCACCATGTGAAAAATGCCCTTTTCAACATTCGCTTCTTCCATGCTCAATATATTGAGATCTCTCCTGCTGCCTGCTTGCAGAAAGTTCAGCCCGGCCTGATTCACTTGCTTTGCCTTGTCCCATCCATCAGTCCAACTTTTGGAAGCTGTTGACATTCAGGATTAAATAGCAGTGTTCTATCTTCCTGCTACGGCTGGAGCCATTAGGACAGATGGGCTGAGTTCAGCTGTGGGTTATGACCGCAACTAAGCCTGCGCTTTATTTATTTTGGTGGGGGCTGCTGGGACTGGATTTGTCAGGCCTGTTTTAAGCGGTAAGTGATATCCGTGATAGGATTTGTCAGATGGGCCTCTTCCTCCCTCCAGACTGTGTGCCTTGCCTACAAGGGTGGCTTTCAATCTATCAGCGTGGCCTGGGACATCTCTGTCTTCTGAAAAGACCCCCTGGGGACTTCATAAGACAGAGATCAATACTGGATGATGTCGGCTTAAAATGGCAGCAGAGGAAATGAAAGAAGGACATGGTGTGTGTGTGAGAGAGACCCCACCGGCCAACACTTCCCTTGGGGGACTAGGGTTGCCAGGTCTGGCTTGAAAAATACCTGGAGACTTTGGGGGTGGAGCCAGGAGAGGGTGGGGTTTGGGAAGGGGAGGGGCCTCAGCATGGTACAAGGCCATAGAGTACACCCTTCAAAGCAGTCATTTTCTCCAGGGGAGCTGATCTCTGTCAGCTGGAGATCAGTTGTAAAGGCAGGAGACCCCTAGGCCCCACCTGGAGTCTGGCAACCCTATGGGGGACTTGCACACCCATAGCTGGCTTTGAATCATGGGCCCATTAGTAGCAATGTGGATGAATCTGGGCTACCCTGACAGCAAGTGCAGAGAGGATAGGCTTGAAGGAATTAGGCACGTTCAGCTTGAAGAAAAGGAAACTGAAGGGTGGGTGGGGGAATATCCTGATGAATTCCAGACATTAGAAAGGATCGCATCAAGAACAAACTACTTCTTGCTTCCCTTCCATCGCCGAAGATTTGATCAGTGCTTTAAAAGTCCACGGAGATAGATTTAGAACAATTTCCTAGCTGTGTCTCTCCTATGTGGGAAGGCCCAGGTCTGTAAGACCCTGACGACCCAGAACTGACAGTCTTCCATAGACAGAGTTGCCAACTCTTTATTGGGAAATTCCTGGAGATTTGGGGGTGTTGCCTAAGCAGAGTGGAATCTGGGGAGGGAACTCAGCAGAGAGGTGATGTCAAACTGCCTGCCCTCCGAAACTGACCTTTTCTCCAGGGGGGAACAAATATCCATAGTCTGGAGATCTGTTGTAATTCCAGGAGAACTCTAGGCCCTGTAGGTAGGGTTGCCATGTCCAAGTTGGGAAATACCTGGATGCTTTGGGGGTGGAGGGTGGGGTTTGAGGAGGGGAGGGACTTAAACGGGGCATAATGTTATAGAAGGAGCTGCGGTGGCTCAAGTGGTTAAGACGCCGAACTGCAGGCTGTGGAAGGTCGGTAGTTCAGCAGTTCGAGACCCGAGTGTGCCACATGACGGAGTGAGCTCCCGTCTCTAGTTCCAGCTCCTGCCAACCTAGCAGTTCGAAAGCAAGAAATTGCAAGTAGATAAATAGGTACCACTTCGGTGGGAAGGTAACAGCGTTCCGTGCGCCTTGGTGTTTAGTCATGCCGGCCACATGACCACGGAAACGTCTTCGGACAGCGCTGGCTCTTCGGCTTTGAAATGGAGATGAGCACCGCAACCCTAGAGTCGGATTCGACTGGCTTTTGAGCAAGGGAACCTTTACCTTTTTTTATTATTTACATTTTTATTGGTTTTAACAAATAACAAGTAACATGTAAGTCTAATACATTAATGTAGTAACAAAGTTTGTACAGAATGAAACTTTTCCAAATCCAAAAACAATACATCTATATTTCAAACAGACTTAACTGCAATGCTTAACAAATCATGCCATCTGAAGGTCTCTTGGTTCTGATTTTTACGTTTCTATAGGCGAGTATAGTAACCTTTACCTTTTTAATGTCATAGAGCCCACCTTCCAAAGCAGCCATTTGCTCTAGGTGAACTGATTTCTGTCACCTGGAGACCAGCTGTAATAGCGAGAGATCTCTGGCCACCACCTGGAGGTTGGCAACCTGACATGTAACTCCAAACTAGCCAAGTGTCCCTGAGTCCTCCCTGGAGATGCACCAGTATTTTGTAGTAGTGAGTTCTGAAAGAACTCAAATGTGAACTTCTGGATCTCCTTACAAAAATATGTAATCTTTCCTTAAAATCTGCCTCCATTCCTGAGGACTGG
>NW_015173694.1:0-4511 GCF_001447785.1 Gekko japonicus | reverse complement strand
CTTATGTTCACTGGGGAACTACTTTTAACAGTACTTTAACAGTTCTCAATTGTGGTCAAGACCACCATGGCCCAGCAGGATGAGGGGTTCCAGAATCAGCCCATGCTTTTTTCTTACCTGGGGGGCATAATTTCCCTGTGTGCCCACCCAGCAAACCTGGAGGCTTTGCACCCTTAGGAGAGGAAGGCATTCTGAGACTGAAAGTGAAGCGACACCACTGAAGATGCCATTTCTCTCGTTGCCTCCTGCCTCAGCTCTGAAGGCAGAGGCACAGAAAGCAAGCCTTGGGAGGCATATCTTAACTGACAGGCAGAAGGACAGTATGAGAAAAGGTGGTTCTCTTTTTCTGGGATGACCATGTGTTAACTGCGGAAAGTCCTAATAGTCTTTGCTGTCAAACCTGTGTTGGTCATATTTTGTTGTAAAAGGGGACTGGTACATGAAAGCTAGATTGTAAAGGCAAAGAACTAGAGGAAAAGCTCCCCTCAGCCTTGCTAAGCCTGTAGGGACTCTTGGAATTATGAGAAAGGATAGTGGTTTCCTTCACAAAATGGCTGCTGTGGGAGCCATGATCGTTCATGAAATGGCTGCCAAGAGTACCAGGCCAGACACAAAATAGTGGTATTTCCACAAAGGTAGGGGGCCCCCAGTCATCTTCCAGTGATGGAGGTAGCTGCTTCTGAATGGGTGTTCTCTGCAGATGCAAAATCTGGATTCCTTGTTCACTGAGGAGGTGGAGGGAAGCTGGGAATCTGCTCTTTGCTTCAGGGAAGAGATGCCATTTGGTTTTGGTTCCCAAAGAAAGGAGAGGGTTTGCTCCCTGTACTGTGGCTACAAGGAGACATTGCCAGCCTCAGAGGCATAAGAAAGTTAGTGTTTGTAGCCAATGGGTGGGATGAGCTCAGGGCTTTGCTCATCAAGCGACTGGCAGACAGCAACCCAAACCTACCTGCTTTGTTCGAAGACCCTTTTGATTTTATCCCCAAGACTCAGGAAGCAAGCAAGCACCGCACAACACATCAGAAGGCACTGTGGGGATCACTGGTCTCAGCTGTGGAGGGGAAAGTTGAAATGGGGAGGGAAGGAGATTTGCCTTGAGTCGACTGAACCAGTACGATCAAGATGGGTAGCCATGTCAGTCTCTGTCTGTAGCAGTAGGAAAGAGCAAGAGTCCAGTAGTACCTTGAGGACTAACAAAATTTGTGACGGGGCAGAAGCTATCGTGAGCAGTGTTCCCTCTAAGCTGAGTTAGTGTCAGCTAGCTCACAGTTTTTTAGCCTCCGGCTCACAGATTTTTGTCTTAGCTCAGGACGGAGGGCTTCAGAGCAAACTAATTCATGCAGCAGCCAAATCGCTCGCTCACAACTTTAATGCCAGGAGCTCACCAAGTAGAATTTTTGCTCACAGAATCCCACAGCTTAGAGGGAGCCTTGATCGTGAGCATCCGAAGAAGTGAGCAGTGACTCACGAAAGCTCATACACTGCCACAAATTTTGTTTGTCCTTAAAGTGCTGTTGGACTCCTGCTCTTTTTTACTGAACCAGTATGGTTATTTTCAACTCTTTGATTCCCTGTCATCATCCTTAACTCTGTTTTACCTTAAGTCCATTGCAATAATTGGTGATTCTTTAGCTTCTTCTATACCATTATTTTTACACCTTTCTTTGCCAGTTGCACAATTTTTTTGTGCACTGTTCTGGTTGCTGTACCTCAGCACAGATACTGCAGATAGTGCAGAAGAGGGGAAACCAAGAAGAAGAAGGAGATTGGAACACCTTTCTTGTGGGGCAAGGTTAAACAGTTTCGGACTTCTCAGTTTAGAAAAGAGAAGACTAAGGTGGGCAATGTGGTGTAATGGTCAGAGTGTCTGATTAGGACCTGGGAGACCCAGGTTCCAATTCCTGCTTTGCTATGGAAGCTTGCTAGTTGACCTTGGAGCAGTCACATAATCTCAGCCTAACCTACCTCACAGGGTTATTGTGCGAATAAAATGGAGGAAAGCAATATAAGCCACATTGGGGCCCTAACTGGGGAGAAGGCGAGATATAAATGAAGTAAATTAATAAAAATAAAGACTAAGGGAGGGCGCGATAGAGGTTTGTAAAATTATGCTTGGGCTGGAGAAAGCGAATAGAGAGAGCTTTTTCTTCTCCGTTAATACTTGAACTCAGGGCAGTCACTGAAGTTGACGGGCACTGGATTCAGGACAGACAACAGGAAGTGCCTCATTACTCAGGGAACAATTAAATTGTAGAGTGTCACCTTCAGGTTGTGTGGGAAGGGGTCGGGTCGGCCGTGGATAGGATCCAGGATGTTTGTTGAATCGTGGAGAGTCAGGGTTCGCCTCAGACTCCTGTTGGCAAATTCACTCTTTTCCAATGGTGGTGTTCGAGAGACGAGTTTGGGTGGATATAGGCCATGAGCCTTCAGCTCCCCCCTCTGCGTCTCTTCCTCGAACTACCACCTGCATCCTCCCTGGCTTACACCTGATAACTCCTTTTATTAGCATTCAGAATCAACACCTTTTCCACCCATGACCCACGTCTTAAAGGACCCTAGCCATCCGACAGGGTTCCAGCGGGTTCTGATCTCTTCCTCCCATCCCACCTTCCAGCGATCATAGCCTTGGCACCCTGCCCAATCTGCCCCGCGACCTCGTCCACCTCCCTTCCCTGAATATCCTCCCCTATGAGGTCGTTGTGCCAACATTCCAGGTCCTCCCGGAAATGGTCTGGGACTTGGTTCGGTCTTCCGTCCGGTGCTGCCTGGGAGGTTTCCCGCGTAGTCAGGAGGGGGATGACATCGCCCTCCTGACATAGAGTTCACTGCCAGTGGATGTAGTGGAACTGAAAAAGCAACTTTTGAATGCATGCCCAAGGAGATGGAGACGTCGGCTCATTGCCAGGAACAAGTCAGGTTCAGGTGGTTGAGACTGAGGCATGATTCTGTTTAACAAAAAGTGGGTCTTGCTGAGTAATAAGAAAGAGGAGGAGAGGCCATCGAGTGAGTTTCTCAGCCAGTGGGTTTCAGTCTGGCTGCATTCCCAGAGGACACTCGGCCCTCTAGTTCAGTGTGAAATACGTGAAATATTAGTCATGAATGTTGTGGTGTTAATGAAACTAGACCACAACGGGGCTACTAATCAGTCTATAAAGTGGGGATTTGGATGACTATTGATCAGGTAGGGGAAAATTTATCTGGCGCAATCAGTGTTTTAATGGGAGGCTGGACAGCAAGGCGATGATTAATTAACAAATCATCCCTCTTTCTAATTAACAGGAGTGGGAGGAGGTTGGTTGGCTGCTTGTTGACACATATGATTGCATACCTCACCCTGAAAAGGTACATGAATTTAAATTTGTAAGCAAGTATACAGCACATTGCACCTGATATGCATGGATAGAGAATCTGGGGCTTGTATAGGGTTGCCTGCCAATGGCAGGCACCCAGTGGGGGATGGGGGGACATGGGGGGTGCCTGTATCAGGCATAGTGTGATGTCACTTCTGAGGAAAACCAAAGTAATGTCATGCCACTCTAGGAATCACTGGATACTCTATGGTAAAGCTATAGAGTTACCAGTGATTCATAGAGCAAGGTAACATCGGTTTTTCCTGGAAGTGATGTCACTGTCATGGGTCCTGGCTCTGCTGAGGCTGACTATTCATCAGATGAGGAAGAGGCATAGAGCAACCCAGCCTCCTCTGGATTCAGCCCAGAAGAGCACCTGAGGGAGAAGAGGCCTTAGCAGCTGCACAGGTGGGGCAGCAAGGCAAAAAGACTAAGGTGCAGTCAGAGGAAGAGACACGGCCAGGGATCATTTTTCTTCAAGAAACACACTCCAGAGCTGATCTGAATTTTATCTCTAATGGCAAATTGGATAGATCATGGCATAATTCACATAGGCAGACTAAAAGACCACCCCCTATGAAACTTTTAAAACTTTTAACCAAATTTCAGCTCTGTGATGTGTGGAGGGCACTAAACCATATGACTAGGGATTATACTTACTTCTCAGCTAGACATAACGTCTTCACGAGGATTGACTATATACTAACATCACAAAGTCTCCTTTCATGTATACCATCTGCCAGCATTAAGCCACGATACTTGACGTATCACGCACGGCTAGAATGTAGTGTAAATACTGCTTTTAATTCAAAGAAAGGCATCTACTGGATGATGGATAGAAATTTTTTATTAAAGGAAACGATAAGGGCATCGTTGGAAAAAGATATTTGCAACTTCTTTAAAGAAAATGCTTTGCCGGAGATCTCTTCCATGGTTTTATGGGACTCCATGAAAGCTATATTGCGCGGTTCCATGATTGCATCCATTGTGTACCTACGTAAAGAAAGGGAACATGTCAGGATGGAGTTATTAGCCAAAAAAAAAAGACTTAGAGACTACACATAAGAGAATGGGAGGGAAGAAAGTGTATTAAAGGCTGTTGGCAGAACGAAAGGCTCTCAAAGCGTTAGACATCAAATTCAGAAGAATTTGCTTTTCCTT
>NW_015173693.1:916551-916850 GCF_001447785.1 Gekko japonicus | reverse complement strand
CAATTTTTTACGTTGCTCAACTATCAGAGTAGAATTGTATTTCACTTCTGCAGAACTTTTCACTAGCTTCACCAAAAGATTCCAATGAGATGAACCTTTAATTCAGATTCTATACCCTCAGCTACTAGAACTGTTAGGGAAGCTGGCTAGATGTGTTTGCAAGTCTATTTCTGAAGATAACTATGATGTGAATGAGTTATTTGATTTGAAAAACATGTTACCCATGAGATATGTTGTTGAAGTTAAAAAGGAACTTTCACATCTTCCAGAAAAAGATTTCTTGGTGTTTATGAAAAATG
>NW_015173693.1:857527-915355 GCF_001447785.1 Gekko japonicus | reverse complement strand
GATGTAATTTTACATCCCACTCAAGTTTTGTGAGAAAAATTATATTCTTTATCATTTTGTAGTTACACAAAATGTGTCTACTTACACATTTGTTTCTGGTCTCAACTGGCTGTCCAAGTTTGGACTCTCTGTCCAACGGGGAAGACGGGGGTTACCTCGTTACCTCCCATCTCCAAGCAAGGAGACCACCATCAAGCTGGAGAAAAGCTGGGGAGATGGGGGAGTGGAAGACAAGGAGGGATACAGCAGACAAGAAGACCAGGAAGTATTCACCAAAGAGGGCTGGACTGACAGAGCTTTGAGCACTGGAGATGCTCTGAAGCCCCAAGGAAGCAAGATGAAGAGAAAGAGTGATTGAGTCCCGTGGAGACGAAGATGTGACCTCGATGTCCTGTAGACAAGATCCACCTGGGCAGAAAGGCGGAAACATATCCGGAGCGAGTTCTCAATGATTGGCGGGTGAGGGGAAGGGAAGCCTAGGAATTGATTATTTAAATGGAAGTCAAGGGATAGCCGAGAAGGATGCACCCACTTGACTCCGTGTGCAGAGACCTGGAGGGCCAAATGGGAGAAAGTGGGGGACAGGGAAGAGGGGGATGAAGGTCCGAAGTAATCTCCCCCCTTCCTTTGTCACCACTGAGGCTCATCCTGCGATTAGAATCCTCCGAGAATAATCATCCTGGAGCGACTGTCCTCTCCGCACTCGGCACAACAAAACCCAGGTACCGACACCGGCCTTTCTTTGGTCTGGGATTATTGAAAAATACATGAATTTTATTTATCAGAATTTTTAGTACAAAAACATGTGAGCATCAAACATTTGAACCATATCTGGAGCACTTGGCGACCTGGTCTCTTCAGTCTCCTTTCAGTCTCTTTTCCTGCCATTTTAGTCTCTTTTCTCACTTTCTTTTGGGGTGGTCTACCAGTCCTAGCCCTGCACATGGAATTCCTACATAAAGGACAATAAATATAATGGTATTGGGAAATCAGCCAAAGAATAGCACCTTTGAATACATCTGTGATGTAATCCTGTTCCTAAAGACATGGACATAAGCACGATGGTATGCAGGGAAACTTAATTTTCCGAGGAGGCATACATCGAGTCAATTGTATTAGAAGCAGTGTAAAAAAAATGAAAGTCTATGGCTCTTCTGATAATATCCCCCCCCCCCCTCAGCTCTGCCCTGAAGCAGGGTCAAGCCGGTGGAAAATGCAGTAGGGTAACAAACTCACCACTGCATCATAAAAGCTCATTGTCTGTTTCCCACCTAAGGTCAGCAACCTCCAATTAAATGAATGGAGCATAACCCTCAAGAGAGCAATATGCACTTTCCCCTGTAACTGATGTGATGTGGGTTGCCCTGACCTGCATTCAGTCTGAGAGCATGAAAGCTTCCTCAGTCTTGATTAAAGGTACACATTTGTAGTTTCATCATTGGGGAAATGATGTGGATTTATGTTTCTTATGCAAAGGTCATATTAACATGTATAGACAGAGATGCCAAAATTTCAGGATATTATAATGCAGCAGCCTCGTTACTGGTTTCTCATACGTTCTCAAGGTCAGGTTGACACGCAGCCAAAACAACTAGGTCAAATTATTAATGTTTGCTGTTTGTACTAGACTCCATTTGGCCTCATAGCTTACCTGCAATTAGTAACATACGACTGTGATGAATCTTGGAATCTTGGAAATGTCAGATACCTCAGTCAGGGTTCAGAATCATCTTGGCTGATATGGGGTATGGACAAAAAGATACATAAATATGTAAGTGTATTAAAAGCATGCACTGAAACTGATTCCATTTGTCCCTGTATGGCCTATCATAAAAAACTGCAGAATTCCCACCACTCTTTGCCTATATTAAAGACAACCTAATACTGATAATACTAATAATACTTATCTTTTCCCAGGCACAATTCAAAGGGCTGGTTCTTATATTTAAGGGCCTAAATGGCTTGCGGGCATTAGCTCCTATACTAGGGCTGCCAGGCACAGCCATCAGAAGATGGGGGAAGCAATGACTTGGGATGGGCATGAACCAGGAAAATGTGGTTTGTTTCGGTTTGTGACATGCCTAGTTTGCGGACCATGAATCATCACAAACTTTTAGCCACTAAATGAAGTGGTTCTGTTCATGAGGTTTGTGGCCTAGTAGAATGCCCCCCCCCCGGTGAGCTAGAGACACCAAACTCTCAGGGGATCTCTGGCTGGATCTCCTTTACCTGCCCTCTGAGTTTGGTAAGGATTGGATTTATGGGGTTTGAGTTATGACCCTCCAAAAAAGTGACCCCAGGAAAGTGCTTTCTGAGGAAATGGCAGGTGCAGGTTCAGGACTGCATAGAATGGACCCTTTGCAAACTAGAGGCATCAAACTCACAGGGGACCTCTCCTGATGCTGTTCTACATGCCCTCCAGGTAATGTGCAGTTATGGCCCCCAAAGATGCCTCCAGGAAAGTGTTTCTGGAGGAAATATCAGGAGCAGGTTCAAAAGTGTATAGGATGGACCCCCTGCAAGCTACACACAGGGACTGAGCCTGTTGCTTTGAAGTTTCATAAACATTTTGATTGAGCAGAGTCAGTCTGTCTGGAAATGTATCCATTTATGAACCGCCATGAACTGCTTGAATGTTCATGGAAAGTTTGTGCTAGTTGACCTGTCACAAACCTCAGTTTGCCAAAGTTTGTCATGAAATTTAGTATGTGAGCTGGCTGGTGCCCATCCCTAGTAGGGACTTCCTTTTGAGGGGGTGATTGGCATCCCTGATGCAATGACATCAGTTCTAGCACTATCCAGAAGTGATGTCATTGCACTGGGAGGGACACTTTCATGTTCGCCCAAAACTCTATCATTTAACTCTATGATTTAACCATAAAGTTTTGTCACAAAATTTATGGCCTCTGGTTCCATCTAATAACACTACCAGCTACATTTCAGGATGTGGCAAGGAGGTTCCTACTAGGATTGCCAACCTCCAGGTGAGGCCTGGAGATCCCTTAGGATTACCAAACTCCAGACAACAGGGATCTGTTCCTGGGCAGAAAATGCCTACTTTGGAGGAAGGACTCTATGGCATTATACTCCACTGATGTTCCTCCCTTCCCTAAACCCCTCCCTCCCCAGGAACCACTCTCCAGTCACCAGGAATTTTCCCAGCCAGATTTGGCAACCCTACTTTCTATGCCTTCAGGGCTCATGATGGTTCAGACTGCAGTTCACCACATTTACAATGCAGGGCAAATCAGAAGGAAAGCAGAATTGACTCCAATTCTAGCACTGTGTTGGTTCAAGCCCCGCGCTGGTGTGAGCAGCCAGTCTGTTGTGCCCAGTTCATTGTCCACCCAGCAATTCGAAAGCTTCAGCGAGTAGATAAAATGGGAACCATTACTTAGAGAGAGTGGGCACGCCAATCTCCCTTGTGGGAGGGTGTTAGCTGACGGTCGGACGTCCTGGTCAAGGCTTGGAAGGCGAAACAGCTTCTCGGCTACGAAAGAATCCCTGCAATGGATGTTCCGGCCAGGTGGTGGCAGTGTGGCGATTGACATATGGGTCCTGAAGCCTGGCCAACAAGCAGCCCTGTGGAAAACGACGGAGCCAAGCCATAAGATGTCTATACCGGGCAGTGACGGCTCATGCAATTAAAAATGAATATATGTTCTTCCCTATCCCCTACAAACATTGTTAGTCCCCTGTCTTTTTTTTATTATTATTATTATTATTATTATTATATCTTTCTCCCCAGTGGGTACCCAAAGTGGCTTACATCATTCCCCTCTCCTCCATTTCATCTAGTATATAACCCACAAAGATTATAATGCTTACCTGTTGTGTTAGAAAATGGGCATTATGAGGCACCTGACTGTATTGGTGAATACAGGTAACAGCAGCATTGCTAATGCTATTCAGTGACCGGATACAAAGGAGGACATACACAAGAGAACACTATTGAACATATTAAATTTGTTTTCAGCACAGAGAAATGTGGGAGAGAAAAGGATCCCCTGGTGGTTTCTGCCTTTGATGACAACCCAGCTACAGACCTACTCCTAGTTCCTGTCTATGACTTTGCTTCTTTCCAGAGCTTGATGACTGAACCAGTCTCTTGTATCTTTAACCTTCAGTTTGAACCGGTTTACTGAACATAATAAATCTGAGATCATTTGAAGGCATGAACCCTGATCTCATGGTCTCATATCCATACCATCTTTGAAAGCTGTCTTGTAACAGTGGCTTTAAGGTTCACGTGTTTTGTCAACAATGTACATTCTACTTTACAATAGACCAATATCCATATCACAAAGAACAACGTAGCTTCCCAGTGACACTTCATAAACTGCAAAGGGTGCATTTTGGGAAAGTGCTTCTGTCCACCTTGGTCCCTCCTCCACCATCTTTCACCCACTCGCTTTTCCCCAGGAGCACCATTTACAGAGATTCAGAAGAGCGAATGACCTCCTTCATTCCATTATTTCAACAAGAAAAAAAAACTTGAGAGCTCTGATAGATACTGAGGTCCAAACTCAATGTTACACTTGGCATGAGTTGGACTGGGATCCAAAGCTTCCAAGCACACAGGGCACAATTTGATGCAGGACCATGATGTGGGTAGAGGAGCGGCTTCAGCTTCCTCTCCCACACAGTTTTCCTGAGTCAAAATGGCCTGTTTGTCCCATTGTGGAGCTCCGCTTGCTGTATTCAGTGCACATGGAGTCATGCAGCTGTAAGCAGTGAGTAGGACCTCAGGTCAGCATACTTATATGTAACTGGGACCCCTCCCCCCCAGATCCTCCAGATGTGCTATACATTCTTTTCATTTCTTAATTTGGTTCATTCACACTTCGTTTTTGGAATATTAGTGCTATACATTCTTTTCATTTCTTAATTTTGCTTCATTCACACTTTGTTTTTGGAATATTAATCATATAAGAACATAAGAACATAAGAGAAGCCAATGTTGGATCTGGCCAATGGCCCTAATCTGGGTGTCAATCAATCAATCACTTTATTACAACAGCAGTACAGTTTGATTAAGAAATGCAAAAGCCAGCGACCAGTAATACAGTTGGGTTGAATTTTTTAAAGATAAAAAGAGATACAGTTAAGTCTTAAAAACATACAAAATCATGCCAAATAACTACAAAGTCATGCTGCCAAAAGGGATTTTCGATGCCTGTAAACCTGAACACAGAATTTAGCCACTTGTCTGGGTGTCAGGAGGGGAATCTCAGTGCAGCAAAGCCGCTCCTCTACTTCAAAGTGTATTTATTATTTTATTTCATTGGACTTATGCATCGCCCACCCTGCGAGCAGCCTCTGGGCAATTTACAACCTTATAAAACATTTAAAATACAATCAATATATAATTAAGTCTACCAACAGTAAACTAATAATTTAAAACCAATCCAAGACGGTAATATGTTACTCCCCCTTTGCTGAATACACCACTGTCCCGCATGGCAGGGAGGGGTACGGGGGGCATAGAAGAGAAATGGAGGGTGCCAATCTCCCATTGCTGCTTTCAACTAAAAGCCTGGTCTTTGCCTTACAGGTCCTGTGGAATTGCATCAGATCTCGCAGGGCCCTGTCTGATGTTATTCGACAGAGAGTTCCATCAGGTTGGGGCCAGGACTGAAAAGGCCCAGGCCCTAGCTGGGGACAGCCAGAAGAATGGTAATTAACAATTTGCTTGGAATTCACTTGTACTTACTTCCCCCCGTCCTCCTAAAGATAACAGCAGTGTCTCTGATCCGGGTGGGCAGCCGTGCTGGCCAGAAGCGGTTAGAGTCCAGTGTTCAGTAGTGTCTCGGGTAATTGATTTTTGCACTACACGAACAGGCAACAGGTCTCCCTGAGATTTACGATCTCCTAGGTTGATATTTTTATTCCCTTTTGCTCTGTTTTCCTTGAAATATGACCAAGCCAAGTGGATACCAATATAACTGAGTTTGTTATTCTATTCGGGCTATAAACCTCATCAAAGAAGCCACAAGCACCCCCAGTTTCCCCCTCCTTAGAAGATATTTTCCTGCTCAACCGTTATTTCACCTGATCTCCCAATAATGTTTGGAACTTTAGGCTCCAACCCAACCCATTTTGAGGAGCATCTTATTTCCCCTGCTATCAACACTTTGGGGGTATAAAGATAGCCCCAAGAGACCCAGCACTTTGTTCTAGCCATTGAGTCCCATCTCTGTACTGGGCTCCAGCAACTGGCTCTAAACCACCATGTGGGAGTGTGTAGTGGGAATGTGTGCATCACGGTACATCGGCCCTGTTGTCTACTGCAAGTACTCCTGAAGACCACACTCCATTTTTCCACCCTGCTCTCACTAACAATGTTTTCCCTATCTTTTGATGAACTCCACTTGCCCTCATTTAGCCAGGAGGAGGCAGGAGAAGAGGGAGGGTAAGTTGCTTCCTCCCTGCCTCTCCCCACCCCTGCCTGCCTGGGGCCAGGGAGGGCCTTCGCGGGGCTTCCTTGCACTCCCGCCAGCTTTGCAGGTCCAAAGCCGGGCCCCTCATGGGAGCTGCAAGGCCGGCGGTGGTGGCCGGGACCGTTGGGGGCGGGGTGTGTGGCCTTATGACACATTTCTGGTGATGTCAGGGGGTGTGGCCTTATGACACACTTCCGGTGATGTCAGGGGGTGTGGCATATGCTAATGAGTTATGCTAATGAGTTCCCCTAGCTCTTTTTTAACGAAATGACCCCTGATCACGGTACATCGGCCCTGTTGTCTACTGCAAGTACTCCTGAAGACCACACTCCATTTTTCCACCCTGCTCTCACTAACAATGTTTTCCCTATCTTTTGATGAACTCCACTCACCAGACAGGCTCGTATGTTGCTCTCCTCCTTACCCCCCCCTCATCCTTCTTTATATTCGTAACTTTAAGTTAGGACTTAGTAGAAGGTAGGACTTACAGAACATTCATTTAGTGTCTCTCTCTCTCTGTGTTCAACTGTATTCAATCTGCTAATTCTCCCTTCTTCTTGGTTTTAAATAAACTCTTAACTCTGAACCCATGCCTGTTTATTTCTAAGAATCTGCAAACCATTATGAAGCATTAGATCAGATCTTGGACCCTTAGACATACCTGGCAAAAGGTTCCAATAATAATTGCCCTGGATGCACACATTTAAGGGGGACGCTCCTATAGTCAAGAAATATGTACACGTAGGACCAGGGCTATTTTTGGGCAGGAACGCAAAGGAATGGAGTTCCGGCTGGCTCCCAAGTTGGCCACACCCAGCAGGAACTCATTAGCATAATAGGCCACACCCAACGGCAGAACCTCATTCGGATTGGCTACATTAGGGGTGTGTGGCCTAACATGCAAAGGAGTTCCTGCTACAAATAAAAGCCCTGGGTTTTGACAACAAACAAGGTAAACAGAATAAGAAGCAAAAGGTGGGTGTGGCTGGATGACCATACTTCTGGTAAAGTGGGGGTATGGCCTAATATGCTAATGAGCTATGCTGTCAGGGGTGTGGCTGAATATGCTAATGAGTTCCTGCTGGGATTTTCCTACAAAAAAAGCCCGGCATAGGACACTTGGTTAACAGAGCACAGCAAACAAACCCTCTGAGGTTATTTAAGCATGAGGAAATGGCATGGGAGGGAGCCTCTCAAACGGCATGGGACCGGGCTAAATTAGGAACCACCATCCATAGGACTTCCCCAATGTCATGTTTGGCCGTGCAAAGATCAGAGTTGGGTTCGGGGAACCCTGACATCTAGTTTGGACCCGAGACTGCAAATCCATGCAGACTTACCTGGGAGCAAGTACCACTGAATGCAATGCGACCTGTTTCTAAGTAAACATGCACAGAATACCACTGTGAGATACTGTCAGCGAAGCACACGGGTATGCTCTCTCTATATGCTACCTTCCGCTCTGGCATAATGATGATCATGATGCTAGCTATTCTTTTTTCTAAATCTGTAAACCCTGCCTTCCAAATGGGAAAACCAGAAAATACTAAGAAAGGAGGAAGTCTATTATGTATCATCTAGAAACAAAGATTGAATAGAGACAAGAGAATGTGTTATGGTAAAAAGGGAATGGAATATGCCCCTGTAAGTAAAAATATTGAGGGTATGAATTGCATTGTTAAATTGTGCTTGATTATGCATAGCAGTAGTCTGGTATTCTTCAAGGAAACAAAAGAGAGATTCTAACCTTATCTTTTTTGTGTGTGTGCGCACACACACAGTATATACTTCCCTAGTACATAACCAGCCCTTTAATTTGTTTTGGACAGGATGGAAAGCCACTTTAAATGGACCGAGAAAGCAGAATAGAGTTTGAGTTGCATAACAAACAGAGGAGATTTCAAAAAGCAGCATCCACCTTCCTGGTACATTATACATAATGGATTATGGCCAAATGGACAATCCTGGATCTTTCAGGATCTTTCAGTTAGGACACATCACCTGACAATTAGAAGCAAAGCTGAAGGCAGAAGAAGAAGAGGAGATTGGATTTATACCTCACCCTTCACTCAGAGCAGCTTACAAACTCCTTTCCCTTCCCCTCCCCACAACAGACACCCTGTGAGGTCGGTGGGGCTGAGAGAGCTCTTTCAAAAACTGCTCTTGAGAGAGCAGCTCTGACAGAACTATGGCTTGCCCAAGGTCATCCAGCAGCTGCAAGTGGAGGAGTGGGGAATCAAACCCGGTTCTCCCAGATTAGAGTCCGCGCACTTAACCACTACTACAAACTGGCTCTCCAGTGATGATGTCTCCCCCCCACACTCCTCTGTAACTTTCAACTGAATAAAGCAAACACTTATTCAGTATGTGTGTGTGTTGTGTGTAAAGTGCCACCAATTGGCACTGCAGCCAACTTATGGCGACCCCATAGGGGTTTTCAAGGCAAGAGACTAAGAGAGGTGGGTTGCCATTGCCTGCCTCTGTGCAGCCGCCTGGATTTCCTCCCATCCAAGAGCTCACCAGGGCTAACTCTACTGAGCTTCCAAGATCTGATGAGATAGGGCTACTTTCAGCCATCCAGGTCAGGGCCCTAGTCAATAGACTCTGTAAAAAAACTAAAAAATGAAAAGATAAAAATGAGTCAAGTACCACAACAATCACAAAAAAGGAGTATATTAATCAGAAAATCATATCTGGGACAGTATTTATTTATTTATTTATTTATTTACATTCAGCTTATATCCCGCTCGAACCCCTCCCACGGGGTCTCTGAGCGGCTTACATGGTTTATTATCCCTAACTATGGGCACATACATCATTGGGGCGGGACTGCCTACCAGCACCCAGTGGGGTTCAGTTGGTATTTCCTCAGCTTGTCGCGGCTCGGCTCCCGGCTTCAGCTCGGCCATTCGTCGCGCCGACCGCAGGCCGGCTCCGGCTCCGTCCCTCAGGCTCCGCCGCGCCTGCGCCGCTGGGTCTTTGCGCTTCCTGGCTCCGCCTCCGGTCCACCGCTCGATGTCACGTCTTTCTTTTACTTCCGCTCGCCACCTAGCCTGCCGCCGCCACTACACACCGCTCCGCCGCCGTTGCTCGCCGAATCGCCGCTGCTAGAATCCCACCTTACCTCCCAATGGAGGAGGGTGCTCCCTGCCTTCTAAGGCAGGTACCCATTCAGTAAACAACAGATAAAACAATCTCAGTTACCGTTGCCAAATCATCTGTGAAAACATTTCCGGTAATAGAGCAAAGTACAAATGATGCCAGTTAGAATTTCTGGCTTTAAAAAAAATAGCTAACTAGCAGTCCCCTTGTCATTACTTTGAAGACCAGAGATGAGTCAGTGGAAGAGGGAGTGTTTAACCCTTTCTTCCCGTGCCTCTTCCATGAGTTCAGTAGCCCAGCCAACACTTCCACAGATACTGGTTTTAGAACTGGAGCTTCAAAGGGGCTATTTATATCATGGAAGAGGCATGAGAAGAGAGGGTTGATTGTTGCATACTACGTTATTGCATTGTTTCAATGCATCTGTGTTTTAACGTATTTTAACCTCCTGTAAGCCACCCTGAGCCTGCTACGCAAGGAGGGTGGGATATAAATCGAATAAATAAATAAATAAAATAAATATTCATTCCCAAAGCAGCTAGAAGTGTTTACTTTAAACACACACACACACACACACACACATACACACACACACACCCCTTATATATAATTGAGTAAAATGCAGCGTAAGACTCAGTGGAGACAAAATGCGCTCCATCAGCCATTGCTCGGCCAGCTGCCACTCAAGGCTGCTGCCATGCCATTGGCTGGGAGGTGGGAGGCGAACACTGTGTGTGAACAGCACGGTGGCGGTGATGCGCCCCTCGCCGCAGCCCGATTTCTCTCCCCCACCCACCCAGTTGGAGGCCGGTGGCGGCAATTCCTTCCCCCCCCCCAACTGCCCCCACGGCTTCTCTTGGCCTCGCCAAGCCCAGAGTCGCCACTTCCTCCCCTCCCCAACTGTCCCCGCGGCTTCTCTGGACTTTGCAATCTTTTGCAGGCCCCCCTGCCTCCCCCCTTCCTTCCTTCCTTCCTTCCTTCCTTCCTTCCTCTCTCTCTCTCTCTTTCTCTCTTCCCCCTTCCTTCCTTCCTTCCTTCCACCCACCCACCCTATAAAAAACTAATCTTGGGGCTAACAGAAAAAAATGTATACATATTTTAATACATCATTACTGCATAGTTTTACCAAACATCCGCATGACATTTTTCATGAACACCTGTAGCGAGCATGAAAGAGGAGCTGGATATCAGGATTTTAACAGAATACTCTGAACTACTCCCGCCCGCCCCCATGATCCTTTATGCAGCCAAAATGAGAAAGAAAATTACTACACCCTTTTATTCAGCAAATATTTACTTTCATTGCAGTGATGGATGGAGGGATGCTCTAGCTTTTCAAACTGCAAACGTCATGGTGCATGAAAGGGGAAAAGGAGAATATTAGAGGTTTCTCAGGTCACACAGTTCAAACCCAACCTCATTTAAAGAGGACCATTTCTTTTTACTGTAATAAAACACTGAAGTAATATCTCCTATAAACTGAAATAAAATTAGCAGGTCTTATCTTTGGCATGATCTTGCCATCAGAAGCCATTACCTGACTAATCCTGAATTTCTGTGTCAAACATGCTTCTCTTATGCACCGTAATTAATTGTGCAGAACAGCAAGTGAAAGTCACAATAACTGTAGACATCTCCCAGTTCTCCACTACTGCTTCTAATCCTTTAAGGACTTACTGCCAACTATCAACACTTGCCTTTGGGTGCCCAAGGCTGCGGTTTTAAACTTGCTTCCCTGGAGGTAAAGCCCACTGAAATCAGCAGGATTTACGGCTGAGTAAATGTGCCTAGGGTTATGCTGTTTACCACCTTTGCAGGATGGACTCAACCTTTTTATGAGTGATTGCATTGATCTAAGCCCAGCTGCAGCTGAGAAGGTGTGAAGGGAGAAGACTGAAGTGTCAGTAGGAGTTCATTATAGAATTAAATTGATTTTTTGATGTGTTTGATCATTTGTCATTACCATCTTCGGGTGGTTTTTCTTTTTTCTGAGCCCGCTAGTGCTACAAGAGAACCAAGGCTGAAATCAGAGGAGTCAACAGCAAGACATATTTCCAAAGTGGTGCAAGGACTCCTCCTAACCCTTTTTCTAAACAGTACATTCCCCTGGTCCTTTTTAAAGCCTTTTTTTTGGGGTGGGGTGGGGGGCTTTTCCTAGTGGCCTTACAATGTACTGGCTAGAATTCTGCTCTAGTTGAGGAAAGAGCCATATTAACAGAGATACCCTTGCTGAGTACAAGTGTCCCTGGACAAACAATAACAAAATTCTTAATCAGAAAATTAACACGTAAGTACCCCTAAGCATATATACAGAATGCTTTCCCTTTTCTGCTTAGTAACTGTAACTTAATTTCCCTTCACATTCAGACACCCTATGAGGTAGGTGGGGCTGAGAGAGCTCTTTCTAGAACTGTCTTTGAGAGAATAGCTCTGACAGAACTATAGCTTGCACAAGGTCATTCAGCAGCTGCAAGTGGAGGAGTGGGGAATCAAACCAGGTTCTCCCAGAATAGAATCCATGCACTTAACCACTACACCAAACTGGCTCACGACAGATGGAAACCCCAGGGCTGTTCTAAATACTGACTCAAACTCACATGAACTCACATGAAGCTGTCTTGTACTGAATCAGACCCTTGGTTAGAGCATCAACCTCCCAGTAATGCCTGGAGATCTCTCAGAATTACAGCTAATCTTCAGACAACAGAGATCAGTTCCCTCGAAGAACATGGCTTCTTTGGTTGGTAGGCATCAGGCTCAACCCTCAAAATTTCACAACCTGGAGTTAGCAACTCTGCCATTGGTCCATCAAGGAAAGTGTTGTCTACTTAGACTGACAGAGGCTCTCTAGGGTCTTAGGTAAAGGTCTTTGATATCATCTCTTACCTGCTCCTTTAAACTGGAGATGCCAGGGGTTGAACCTGGGAACTTCTGCACAAAAAGCAGAGGCTCTACCACTGATCCACAGCCAATCCATGGGCAGCAAACTGGAAAAAAAAGAGTTTATTCCCATTCCTACTCAAAATGCCTATCCACTCATTTTCCTTCTATTAATACTTCACAGAAAGAGGACTTCCCCTGCCCCCTAACTGTCCCTTCCTCAATACAGGCAAACCTCAATAGAGACAAAATATAGGTCCCGGTCACACGGGCCGGAAAATGTGGGGGGGAAGCATGGCTGTTTGCCCCAGAGCAAAGTAACGTGTGGCAGCCCGATCACATGTCCCGTTGAGGTCCTATGGTTAGGCCATTAGGTGCTGATCACACGGCTATCCTGCAGTGCGGCAAAGGCGTGGCATAGCGCGATCACACCAGCAATCGCTAGGCATCGCTTCCATGGCAAACGGGATTTTTTTTTCATACCAAAGTTTGTGCATGCACATGATTGTTTGTGCGCATCCTGTGGAGACTTACAAAAAAAACCCATCTGGTGTGCGACGGGACATGGATTGGTATCAGATGCCATAGGATTCAAGCGGAAGCATGATCAGACGCCCGCCCTTGCCCCGCGTTTTCCGAAAACTAGTACATCGTATGTGGTAGTTTTTTACTCCGCATCTTCGGCAAGAAGCCACGGGTTAGCCACGGGTTAGCCATGGGTGTACTACGCTTCCCAGATGTTGCGGTGTGATCGCGCACTGAAAATCTGCCTATCAAAATCTGCCTATCATCCATGTCTTTAGCGTGGCAACTTCTCCGTGTGAATGGGGCCATAGTGAAATAGGCTATTTCCTCCCTCTCCTCATGACCTTTGGGCTAAGACTATGGTTTGCTTAGGCCAGAAGTCTGTTTTCAACACTGGAACTGAATTTTAGAATATGGAAGAACGTACCTTGGAGGACATGCTGAGTGCCTTTCACTCTCACCCCATAACTGTAGTCCCCCCACAACATGAAATCAGGAACAGGCTGCCTCTAAGCTCAGGCCATTTTTTCCTGTCTATGGGGCAAGCTGACAATTCCACCCATATATGCAAAATCTGTTTCAGTCCCTACTTCTCGGTTCTTTCATCACAGCTCCTTGTGTATTTTCTTCAAAACAATGAACTGGATGAGTAGAAGCTCACTGATCGCTGATTTCATGTTTGTTGTAATGCCTTATCAAGAAACTAAGGTGTGTGTGAGAGACAGAGGAAGCCAATCAAAGCTTTTCCATCCACCACTCTCTACTGCGTCTTCAACTTGCTTCCTCAATCTGAGTGGAAAGGTCAGTAAGCAGCCATTGCTATGAGGAGTCCAGCCGGTGCATGGACTTGTGTAAAGGGAGGTAGTCCTCCAGATATGTGGGTCATGATTAAGAGCCAGTATCTTGAATGGAATCCAAAAACAGAGATAACCAGTTCAGCTAAAACTGGTATCTATTGATAGTAGCACAAGCTACTAAACAAACAGGTAACGACATTCTGCATTATTTGCAGCTTCCATGTTCTTCTTCAGGACAATATTGTAGTAATCTAGCCTAGAAGATAGTGAAGCGTGACTCAGCATGGTAAGGCCATTCTGTGTTCAGAAGAAAAGATTTTTTTTCCATATTAAGTGTAAAGAAGTGCTCTCTTTCATTTAGTAATAGCTTGTTCTTCCTCAGTCTCATGATTAATTCCTCTATGCACAACTTCAAGACTCTGTGTGTGTGTGTGTGTGTGTGTGTGAGAGAGAGAGAGAGAGAGAGAGAGAGAGAGAGAGAGAGAGAGAGAGAGAGAGAGAGAGAGAGAGAGAGAGAGAGAGAGAGAGAGAGAGAGAGGCAGGTATCATGAGTATATTGATGACACAAAACGACACAGCTGTTGATGATCTCAGTAAGTGATTTGACTTAAATGTTGAAGAATATGAGTGAAAGGTTCTTGAAAGACTCCACAGTTTCTACCAGACATAGATGAATTGCCTTCTCCAATGGGAACAGCATAAAACTGACAAGACAACCACTAGAAAATTGTCCCTGGAAACCCCATCCTTTCCCCCCAAACGTTCTGATAAGAAGTTCTGATGTCAAAGTTACCTTAAAGGTCAAGGAGGAGCAATAGGGGAGTTTTTCCCTTGTCCAGTTGTAAATCACCTTGCCCCAAACTGGAAGACTGGGAATAGGTCTATAATAGGCCAGGCCCATTTTTTTTTTTGACAGAGAATAGTTTTAGTGGTCTCTCCAATGCCTCCCAAAGAAGACTTATCTTTTCAGACACAGAGATATTCATAGTCCTGGCCAGCAGATCCTTTCCTTTTTCCTGACAAGATTTTATCAACCCAGGTCCCTGCCACACGGCAGAACAAAACCCGGGCAAAGTGCGGCTAATCAGAGCCGCACCAAAATAGAGACGCTGTGGCGGGATCCCACAGATCCCCTGAGCCGCGGTGCCGTTGCTCCCAGGCACGATCAGATGCCAGGGAGGAAGCCACGGTTGGGAGGGGGAGGCTGCCGAACTGCGCATGTCTGAACATGCGCAGTTCGGCCAGGAGCTGGGGATGCGCTGGCGGAAGGACGCGCCGGCGATCCCACGGCCGGCCTTGATGCGGACTTGCCAGAAGAACCACCTCGGTAGGTGGTTTATTTTTGCCGCAGCGTTTTGGGCGGAAGGGCCGGATCGGGGACGGGTGCGCAATGCTTCCCAGATGTTGCGGTGGGATCGCGCCCGTTTGCTCCGCCCCCGATCCGTCCCTCTCCCGGCATAAAACCTCTCGTGTGACCAGGGCCTCAGAAAGGCAATTTGAAAATGGAGTCCTCCACAACCCCAAGGACTCTGTCTCTATCAGTCAGTCCGAAATGTCTGATTCTTCTTCTACAATGCTGACAATTGTGTGCTTCCAGTGGCACAGGTCTATATTTAACCTGGCATCCAAGTCAGAATGGATCAGAGGGACTTTTATCAGCAAAGGTCCACAACATCCTGTCAAGCTGTCCTCAGCAAGGGAGTTGGAGCTACATGTTAACAGATCCCATACCACGTTGAATAACTGAACTGGATTAGATTCAGCTGATGCAAGGCTGGACTTCTTTGCCATCATCACAGGGCAGACTCACAAGCCTACAAATGGGCTCTATAGTATAATTTGCTTCCTTCAGCATGGATTTCCCTCCAGTGATGTACCCAGTGTCCATCAATTCACATTTTCTCCCAGCACTAGAACACTTTACTGCACAGGGAAATGCAATGGGCCTCTGCAGTGTACTCTGTCGCCAAAGGCTTATTCCTGCCTAAAGGAACCTCTTAATAGCAGCTAATCAGCATTTCCCTCCCCCTTAACGAAAGGAAGGCACATTGCATTGGAAGTTCAGTGCAGCAAAGAGATTCACAATGACTGACAAGAGTCTACGTTAACTTTAAGGCTGACCCTGTCCTAAAGGTTCCGCAGGGCTCTTTTTGTAGCAGGAACTCCTCTGCATATTTGGCGACACACCCCAAATGTAGCCAATCCTCCAACAGCTTGCAGAGCTCTACTTACAGGGGCTACTGTAAGGTCTTGGAGGATTGGCTACATTAGGGGTGTGTCGCCTAATATGCAAATGAGTTTCTGCTACAAAAAGAGCCCTGGCTCAGGACAGATTACAACAATTCGGGCATAATCAATCCCTATTTTGAAAGGCTTGCCATCCAAAAATAGTTGATGTTAGATTTAGTAAAATGGAGTAGCCTATTAGGAGTACAAGATTCACTCTGTAATAGATTGCTAAACAGATGCTATAAAAATTAAAAGGGGAGCCTGGCAACCCTAGTTATCTAAAAGGCAAAATACATCTTCAGACACCACTTTATTTTCTTCTAGATCCCTCTGAGAGTGATTTAGCAATGACCTTTTTGTGTGTGTGTGTCTTTTGTCATTGTGTGAAAGATAGCAACTCCAAAAAAGTAGATGTTCATTTATGAAACAGTATCGGGGGGTGGGTGGGAAGTGGTCTAATGCACAAAGTAAACGAAATGAAATACATTTCTTATGTTGACCTCTTTCAGTTGCGGTAATCTTAGGTGTGAGCTGCAGTAACAGCAGGTAGAGAATGTCCAGGTTAAAATGTGGTGTTTAAGTTGATGGTGTTCCTCAGGAGGCCAAGAAAATGTGTTTATTGTGCTTTCTGTGGAGATTCATCTCCCACTTTCTGACTATAACTTTATGGTCTAACTTTTTGACTTTGCAAGTTATAGTTGAAGATTATATATATGGATGGCACGATCCTTTCACTCTCAGGAGAGCAACTAAACTCTGTTGGCTCCAAGGCAGGCATTCTGCAATGTGGCAGCCATTCCTAGAACACCAAGGCTTACCCCTCTTCCTCCATAACAGTAATGCTTGTTCCAGTTGCTTGTTCCAATCTGGATCTTGCTGTTCACATTATTCATGAGCATAAATTCATTTTGCCCATTTGGGTGAAGTACTTCTTCACCGAAAGAGTGATTAACACATGAATTCACTGCCACAGGAGGTGGCGGCGGCTACAAGCATGGACGGCTTCAAAAGGGAATTAGATAAGCATATGGAGCAGAGGTCCATCAGTGGCTATTAGCCACAAGGTATAGATAGGGGCTCTGGGGCAAGTGATGCTGTCTTCTTGGTGCTTGGGGGGGTCAACAGTGGGAGGGTTTCTAATGTCCTGGCCTCACTGGTGGACCTCCTGATGGCACTGGTATTTCTGGCCACTGTGACACTGAGTGTTGGACTGGATGGGCCTTTGGCCTGATCCAACATTGGCGTCTCTTATGTTCTTATGTTCTTATGAACCTGGAGGGGAATAAAGAAAGGATGCAATGGTCTTGAATTATTGGGAATACCCAGTTTCACTGTGGCATGCCTACTTAGTGGACCACCTGAGAGGGAGGTCTCAGATGTGTGCCAATGGGGATGTCTTCCATGAAAGGACATGAGGTTTCATGTCCCCAACTTCATCCTGCCTGTGAGTACTCTCAGAATGTTGACCACATTGAGTGAGCACCACACTAAAATGACTATCATACAGGCCACAAGCATTAAAAAATGGCCACCAAAGGGGCTGGGGCTAATGAAAAATATTGAGAGGTTTCAGTCAGGTGTCCTCCTACAATGCCAACAAATGTTTTAAACAAATGCTGTTTGCAGACACAAATGTGATGCCTCTTGGGTTGTTCTGAAGCATCTTCAATGGGGTGGAAGTCAGCCACGACTGTCTCTTTTCTTTGGGGAAGAAAGAAGTAGGATCTCCTGGCATTCCAACTGATCTCCAGACTACAGAGATCAATTTCCCTGGAGAAAATGGCCTATTTGGAGCATGGGCTCCGTGGCCTTGCCCTCCCTAGGCTCCAACCCCAAATCTCAACCTGAAGTTGGCAGCCCTACAATGCATTGGCAGGCACCATGGCACCCATGGGTGCTACATTGGGGGTCACTGCTGTATGTGTCTGGCAGAATAGCCTTCCAAGGAGTTTGTGGTTCATATTGGCAGAGTGTAGATATGCAGTAAAGTGGAGCACAAGCTGGTTAAAGAATAAAGTCAGTTTATTAAGAAGAGAATAAACTTTGTAAGAAAGAGGAGAAAGAAAGAGAAGTCTAACTGTCTAGCTAGGAGGAGGCTAGTAATGAGCAGTTCTCAGTAGGAACAGGAAAAACCTCAACTTTGGCCCCGGTCACACGGGAGGTTTTGGGCTGGAAGAGGGACGGATCGGGGGTGCAGCAAATGGGCGTGAACAAACCACAACATCTGGGATGCGGCGTGCACCCGTCCCCAATCCATCCCTACAGCCTAGTAATGTGGAGCAAAAAAGAACCTAGTAAAGAGAAGGACTTACCTGAAATGCTGCAGCAATCACGGCCGTGGGATCGTTGGAGCGTCCGTCGTCAGGAGCATTTGAGGCTCCTGGCCAAACTGCGCATGCGCACACATGCGCAGCCGGCTGCCTCGGCTTTCCCCCCTGGCATCTGATCGTGCTGGGGAGCAACTGTGCAGCGGCTCAGGGGATCTGTGTGATCCCGCCACCGCGTGTCTCTTTTGGTGCGGCGGTAAAAATCTGCACTTTGGCCATGCTTTTTACTGCCGTGTGGCAGGGACCTGAGCCAATCAGGAGACAGGAAGAAGACTATTTGAAAAGCCTCTAATCTCACTATGATAACTAATTGTCCCCTCTGCTATCCCCTGTAGGATGTTCTTGTCATTTTCTTTATCTATGCACAATAGACCTTGCATATTACAACAGTTTATTGCTTTATGTAAACTGCTTGTGGGAGTCTTCTTCAATGAATGGCAAGGTAGCAAGTAATGTACAGGAATAAAATGATATCCTGTAGAGTATTGATACTGTATCGACCATCTAGAAGACTGGCCACATGACACTGCATACGTTCTAGGACTTTGGTTACAGTTCTGATGATTTGTAAATTTCACAAACTCAAGAGGATCTCTCTAAAGATTATACAACAAACCATGGAAGTAGGTATCCAAAGCCTTTAATACTGTTTTGACATGCATTCATGGCTGTGAATCAACATAGTCATAATTTCGACTGATTTCAATGGGAAGCACATTCCCAGTTGTGGTTCTACCCCGCCACCCCCCACACATTGGGATGAGATTGTCAGAGATTATATCCATTACCTAAGGGAGAACATAAGAACATAAGAACATAAGAGATGCCAATGTTGGATCAGGCCAAAGGCCCATCCAGTCCAACACTCTGTATCCCACAGTGGCCAGAAATACCAGTGCCATCAGGAGGTCCACCAGTGGGGCCAGGACATTAGAAGCCCTCCCACTGTTGACCCCCCCCCAAGCACCAAGATGACAGAGCATCACTTGCCCCAGAGTCCCTATCTATACCTTGTGGCTAATAGCCACTGATGGACCTCTGCTCCATATGCTTATCTAATTCCCTTTTGAAGCCGTCCATGCTTGTAGCCGCCACCACTTCCTGTGGCAGTGAATTCCAAGTGTTAATCACTCTTTGGGTGAAGAAGTACTTCCTTTTATCCGTTCTAACCCGACCGCTCAGCAATTTCATGGAGTGCCCACGGGTTCTTGTATTGTGAGAAAGGGAGAAAAGTACCTCTTTCTCTACCTGCTCTTTCCCATGCATAATCTTATAAACCTCAATCATGTCACCCCTCAGTCGTCGTTTCTCCAAGCTAAAGAGCCCTAAGCGCTTTAACCTTTCCTCATAGGGAAAGTGTTCCAACCCTTTTATCATTCGAGTTGCCCTTTTCTGCACTTTTTCCAAAGCTATAATATCCTTTTTAAGGTGTGGTGACCAGAATTGCACACAGTATTCCAGATGAGGTCGCACCATTGATTTATATAGCGGCATTATGATATTGGCTGATCTGTTTACAATACCCTTCCTAATAATCCCCAGCATAGCATTGGCCTTCTTTATTGCAGTCACACACTGTCTCGACATTTTCAGTGAGTTATCTACTACAACTCCAAGATCTCTCTCTTGATCAGTCTCTGCCAGTTCAGACCCCATCAACGTGTATCTATATTTAAGATTTTTGGCTCCAATGTGCATCACCTTGCACTTGGCCACATTGAACCCCATTTGCCATGTTGACGCCCACTCGCCCATCTTTGACAGATCCCTTTGGAGTGCCTCACAATCCTCCCTGGTTTTCACCACCCTGAACAACTTCATATTATCCGCAAATTTAGCCACTTCACTGCTTACTCCCAACTCCAAATCATTAATGAACAAGTTAAAAAGCAGTGGACCAAGTACTGATCCCTGCGGTACCCCACTGCTTACCCCCCTCCACTGAGAGAACTGCCCATTTATACTCACTCTCTGTTTCCTATTAATTAGCCAGTTTTTGATCCATAAAAGGACTTGTCCTTTTATCCCATGATTTTTGAGCTTACTTAGGAGCCTTTGATGAGGAACTTTATCAAAAGCTTTCTGGAAGTCAAGGTAAACAATATCTATTGGATCCCCCTTGTCCACATGTTTGTTCACCCCCTCAAAGAACATTAACAGATTAGTGAGACAAGATCTTCCCTTACAGAACCCATGTTGAGTCTGCCTCAATAGGTTTTGTTCATCTATGGGCCTACTAAGCCTCTAGGTTAAACTGCAGATGCATATGGGAAAGCCTCTTTGTCTCACAAGCCATCAAAATCCTCCCTTTTGTTACAGGATTAGGGACGATGAGTCCCCCCCCCCCGACTTTTCCTACTGCTAGGATCTGGTATGGGGAGGCTGATGGGAGGGTCTATGTGTATAGACTCTGGGAAAGCAAGTGGAATTCTAGTAATTGTGATATCTGGCCCTTAGTTATAACTGAGGTTTAGAAAAATGCAGGTTGCACAGCTTCCAAAATCTGTTAATGGAACAGGTTTCATTATTTTTTCCCCCTATAAACAGGTAAACAAAGGCTGAATAATTCTGAGCTACACTTGGAGAAGTCAAAAAGATTACAACGAGCTGGGTTAAAATCAATGATAACTATTTTTAAAGTAAGTGAAATGATCTCTGTCCTTCACCAAATGATTTTAATGAAGATGCCACTGGTAATTTAATTGCGGTGAGTACTGCATTGCCAGAATCAATAATGGCCCTGCTTTATTAGTGAAATCTATAAACCATAAAGGCCCTACGTTCTTCTCCCCTGAGATGAATGCCCCAAAGAATGAAGAAAACAATCTTCCAGAATTATTCCTATGATACTTCCTTTACGTAAACCATTCCGCTGACTTCTGCCATCAATTTGTGATACTGCTACAATTTTATCAAGATATTTCCCCCCCCCCCCAGCATTTGTAATAAAGGTTCTTAAGCTCAAGAAAATGAGCACAGTCAAAAAACCAAATTGAATGTCATTTGCATTTTGAAACTGGGAACATGCACAGAACTTTTATTCAGCCAGCTTTCAGTTGATTTTAGTGTTTTGGTGGGTTTTTTCCCTTCATTTTTTCCTCAATTATTGTAGTTATAAACTGTTTGAATTCATTATCAAATTTGTACTACTTTTGCATTAAGATTTTGCTCCGATTTGCAATCCAAAATTTGAAAATAACTGCTGAAATTGTCCCATAAGAGGAGCTTAGGTGACCAAACCAGCGATGAAGCTGGGATGTCAGTGAGAGACACTCAGGCTTAATGATGGCTGGAGGTTCTGCCTGAGAGTTTGACTTAAACTGGGAAATGGGAGGGAGTGAATAATTCAGAAGCTTCATTTCTCATCCAGCAAGCTTGAGTCAACTGTTCATAGCTAGAGAGTGAGGGAACTTTGGAGGAGGAGGAGGAGATTGGATTTATATCTTGCCCATCACTCGGAGTCTCAGAGTGGCTTACAATCTCCTTTCCCTTTCCCTTCCCCCCCCCAACAGACACCCTGTGAGGTAGGTGGGGCTGAGAGAGCTCTTGAGAGGACTGCTCGTGAGAGAACAGCTCTGAAAGAACGTGTAACTGACCCAAGGTCACACCAGCAGCTGCATGTGGGGGAGTGGGGAATCAAACCCGGTTCTCCCAGATTAGAGACTGCACTCCTAACAACTACAGGAGGAAGTTGGGTTAGAGTCTTAGGCTGGAGGAACCCCTCATAGTTTGCTCAGCACAAGTGGTAGGACAGGGATAGGGTCCATGCCAGAGATACGTTATAACGGAGTTTTAACTAAATAAAACCCTTCTCTGTGTTTAAGAGTTAAGGCTGCTGTCTAAGTTACTGTCTCCAAACTCCCCAAAATGAGGACAAGATCAGCAACAAACTTCGTATAAAAGCAGCTGTAAAATAAATTAAATTTTGACAAACACAGTGCCTTTTTGTAAAAATTGCATCTTGCAATACAATGAAGTGATTGGACTCGAAATGCTCTGGCATCAGACTTCTTTGAAAACAATGTCATAAAAATGCTTTAGTAAAGCAGTTATCACTGCAGCAAGTGTCAGCAAGGGGGAACAAGCTCTTAATGTTTACATGAAGCTTTTAATTCAAGTGGGTATATAGAAAATAACATATATATATAAACTTTATTAAAACCCAATCACAAAAACAGTCAGTTACAGAGAAAAGCCATTTATAGTTGGATGGGCAGGGAAGGTAGGTATGGAACCCCCTTTAAAGGATTATCACATAAAACGTTATCCTTTTAAAAAATATCAAAGTATGAATGAAATAGTATTTCCATACCATAATTATACTTTTTATCATATGCATATAATTTCGACAATTTTGATTTGTCTGGTTCTGCACTTCTCCTTTACCCACTTGACAGTTTTCACAAAAGTTTTTAGCAGTCGTTCATAAAGTATTATTCTCTGGGTGGTGAGAGCCAGTGTGGTATAGTGGTTAAGAGCAGCGGGCTTTACTCTGGAGAACTGGGTTTGATTCCCTACTCCTCCCCATGAGGCCAGCTGGGTGACCTTGGGTCAGTCCCTTCTCTCAGAGCTCTCTCAGCCCCACCTACCTCACGAGGTGCCTGTTGTGGGGAGAGGAAGGGAAGGTGATTGTAAGCAGCTTTGAGGTTCCTTAAGTTAGAGAAAAGTGGGTATAAAAGCCACCTCTTCTTCATCTACTACATTTGGGCAGTGGTGAAAAGAATACGGTGGTATCCTCATTAGACAATAAGCCAGTGGATCATCCAGGGCAAAAGTTAGCCTGCAATCATACTTAGGTCTTGTTCACACTAGGGGTTTTGGGCCGGGAGCGGGACGGATCGGGGGCGGAGGAAACGGGCACGATCCCACAGCAACATCTGGGAAGCGTTGCCTGCATGTCCCCGATCTGTCCATTCTGCCCGAAAACCCGCACTACAAAGAACCACCTACCTGGGTGGTTCTTCTGCTTGAAGCACCGCAAGCCGGGTCATCAGATCGCCGGCGCGTCTTTGCGCCGGCTCATCCCTGGCTCCTAGCTGAACTGCGCATGCTCCGACATGCGCAGTTCGGCAGGCTCCCCGTCTGATCTGTGTTTTCTCCCCGGCATCTGATCGTGCCGGGGAGAAAGGTGCCGCGGCCCAGGGGATCGTGGGATCCCGCCACGGTGTCTCAACTTTGGCACGGCTTTTAAAAGCCGCGCTTTGAGCGACTTATCCCCTGCCGTGTGGCAGGGGCCTTAGAGTTAACCTCAGTATTATGGCATTTGGATGCTAGTGTGCCATGTGCTTGGAAACAACAGAAAGTCTGCAGCACCACAACCTTGAGCTATGATTATGCAAGATTTCCTGAGCTAAGCAAAATTTGGAATGGCCATTACTTATTTTTATTGCTGACAACCACAATAACACATATAGCATTTTTCATCTTGATCATGTTTTCAGCAACATTCACCTCTATGAGTCACGGAGGCAGCTAAGAAATGTCTGAAGGAGAAACTGGTCCAGATAAATTAAGCAATGGGGACAAACTGGAGCATCAGATCTGATCTTCTGCAGAGGCTGTTGAAACCAGGATGGAGTTCTCATCCTTGACCTACAAAATGGCCTTAAGAAGACTCGTTTGACCTGCTTCTTGGGTGAGAAGGGTCAGCTGTTAGTTGAGCCAAACAGCTTCACCAACCATGTTGTTATGTTCAGGTGGGTAGCCATGTTGGTAAGTAAGACACAGGGAGGAGAAAACAAAACTGACCCCAAAACTGGAAAATGTACTCCAAGCGCTGCATTCATTAGAAGGTACCCTTGTGTTAGAAAAGGAAGGTTGTTTTATTAGTGAGGCTATTTGTTCATCTGTATAGCTGAAGAACCCAAAATCTTTCTGGGCCATGTCAGCGACTGTCCCCCAAACAATGACAGTAAGACACAGGGAGGGGAAAACAAACCTGACCAGTTTTGGGGTAGCCATGTTGGTCTAGAGCAGCGGAACAAAGTTTGAGTCCAGAGGCACCTTTAAGACCGATGAAGTTTTATTGAAGGTATAAGCTGCTGTGTGCAAGCACACTTCCTCTGAATATCTGAGGAAGTATGCTTGCACACGAGAGCTTATACCTCGAATAAAACTTTGTTGGCCTTAAAAGTGCCTCTGGACACAAACTTTGTCATGTTGTTATGTGACATTGCAGCCTGTGTTATACTAATCTCATAAGTGAATTCATCATTGCTAAGGTGTAGAGACAGGTTAGTTCTTTCTATCTTACTTGCCTGCATATCATCTGAGAAGAATATGCATAAACTAGTTATCTGTGATTTTTATGGCTCTCCAGTTCACATATGCTTGGTACTTAAACCACAGTTAGAACTGCACGGTTATCTAGCCCAGATATTTACTGTGGAGTCCCATTATTATTTCTAGCAGGTTTTTTTTAGGAATCTGACCATTGCACAAAGACCCTTGAAGCATGCACAGAATTAAAACACAGGCAATTAACAGTCACTACCTGCAAAAGGGAGCTGCGGTGGCTCAAGTGGTTAAGACGCTGAACTGCAGGCTGTGGAAAGTCGGTAGTTCAGCAGTTCGAGACCCGAGTGTGCCGCATGACGGAGTGAGCTCCCGTCTCTAGTTCCAGCTCCTGCCAACCTAGCAGTTCGAAAGCAAGAAATTGCAAGTAGATAAATAGGGGCCACTTCAGTGGGAAGGTAACAGCGTTCCGTGTGCCTTGGTGTTTAGTCATGCCGGCCACATGACCACGGAAACGTCTTCAGACAGCGCTGGCTCTTTGGCTTTGAAACGGAGATGAGCACCACAACCCTAGAGTTGGATTCAACTGGCTTTCGAGCAAGGGAAGCCTTTACCTTTACCTGCAAAAGAATAAAAGAAAATATTAATGCCATCTAGAGATGCTGGAAATTTTCTGACAAACATATTAGACAGTTAGGCTTACCCTGTCTGAAGGGAACAACCAGATGAAAGCCTATGACTTGCTCTGTTCAGTTTGCTGATCTGGTTTGCATATTATTATTATTTTTCAAAACTGCATGTGTGCAGAATGCTGTCAGTCCAAACAGACTGGCAGTCCTTCGTGTCACCAAGGATTACTTAGATGAATGCTAAAGGGTAGGATTTTTAAAAGCACATTTATTTATGACTGATTTGACACTCTATGGCTGTATCCAAACAGCAACCCCTATTTCCCCTATATTTCCCTCCTGCCATGCTGATGTAGGGCTTTTTGAGCTTTTTTTAAAAAAAGGTTACTGCTATTGTGCTATCACATAATAATATTCGCATCCCCTATTGCCACAGTTTCTGAATTCCAAGCTTTCATTTAAAAAGCCCTTTTTAAAAATTTAAGTTGGGAAATTTAGTGATCATAGTCATAGATAATTCAAATGTTAATGTTTAATAGCAACTATCTGTTTTTTTAAAAACCTTCAAAAAGCCTTCCAGTGGTGGGGGAAATGGCAACAAAGGTCCACTCTGCATCTGGCATTCGCTCCACATTTTCTCAGCACTCGACCTGGTTCCCCCTTGCCTCGGAATATCTGTTTTCATTCAAGCTGGTATGCAGATTTTCCTGTGTCAGTATTTGCCTCAGCAGTCATTAGCCGCCTGAGCCAAGTAATTCAGGGTGAGGTAATAAATACAGAGGGGGAAATAGGGGTGAGGGAACTGACGGAGATTAATGAAGCCATGTCAAATTGTCTGCCTATTGTTCCCTTCGAATTGAAAGCGGAGGAAGGGAAAGGCACTGCTCAAAACCACATTGAGATACCCTGGAGCAACGCTGTACTGACTGCCAAGTCATCCCTGAGTGGCCATAAATCTTTGCAGAAGGTACCATAAATTCCCTTGACAGGGCTCTTTTTGTAGAAAAAGCCCAGCAGGAACTCATTAGCATAATAGGCCACACCCAACAGCAGGAACTCATTAGCATATTGGGCCACACCCCTGACAGCACAGCTCATTAGCACATGTTACCAGAAGTGTGGTCATCCAGCCACACCCACCTTTTGCTTGTCATTCTGTTTACCTTGTTTGTTGTCAAAACCCAGGGCTTTTTTGTAGCAGGAACTCCTTTGCATGTTAGGCCACACACCCCTAATGTAGCCAATCCTGATGAGTTTCTGCTGTTGGGTGTGGCCTATTATGCTAATGAGTTCCTGCTGGGCGTGGCCAACTTGGGAGCCAGCCAGAACTCCGTTCCTGTACGTTCCTGCCCAAAAATAGCCCTGCCCTTGAACAAAGAAAGTGAAAGCAACATGCAGCGTAGAGGGAGATTAACTTCCCGTGGCTGTGGAAAAACTGTAAGGAAACAGATGGGTGCAGAATCAGCCAAAGAGGACTACACCAATGTTAAGTCGAAAGAAAGAAGAAGAAATGATGGTGAAATGGGGGGGGGATGTTTCACTCAAAGATCCTCTATGTGTTTCACAAACTGCTTTGTCAGGGGATCCATCAGACAACTATCTCTCTGCTTATTACAGTGACAATATTTTGAGAGGCTGTTGCTTTACAGATCGCCTGGCAAAGAAACATGGGAAATGCATAAGGAACTTTTAGGGGGGAATGTCTGGCACAGCTGCATGAATAGCCAATTACTCCTATGCCTCACTGTTTGGAAGGAATAGTGGAGCAATCTGCTGAGCAGCTACGGATTTGTTGATGAACTGACAGACAATCCCATATAAAATGGCTCCCTGTTCACTGCCGGTGATCAAGATACGAGCTGTACACATGGATGTTCTCACATCCTTCATGCCCTCTGGAACTGGTGATCTACACTTTACAACAGAACAGCTTCATGTGGAAGCAATAAGAATCAGAAATCTGGTATCACCTCTGTTTTAAAACAGATCGTATTTCCCACTACTTCCATGTGAACATTTTTTCTCTGTTCGTGGGAGCATCCACATGACATCGTCCTCTAATCATCCCACTCCCTGAGTATGGCTAAGAATAAGGCTGCAGCCCTAATTCGGGTTTTTTTTCAAAAGGGTAACCAATTCGTACCGGCTGCGCTTAAGATGTTCCAAGCAACTGTTATATCTCGTTTGTTATACGGGATTCCTATTTGGATCCAGTCTTTTACTAGGAGAGTCGAGAGCATCTACTCCACCTTTTTGCGCAGGATTCTTGGTGTCTCCAACTCAGTGTCGCTCTTTGCTCTTTACAAGGAACTGGGCCTTCACTTGGAAGAATCTCAGGCTTGGATCATTACGATCAAATATTGGCTTCGGCTTTACTTTCGATCTCCCCCTGCTGACCCTTATACATCAGAGTGGTCACAGGCCATAGTGAAAAAGGTGGGTACCCTAGGTATTGACCTGGAACCCCTTTATAACTGTGGTGAGGTAGCAATCTTGCAGGTACATGCATCCATGATACCGTATATCGCCAATCTGACAATCCCAGTTTTTAGGAGAGTCTTTATGCTTGCAAGATTTAACCTTTTCCCTTCAGTAGTGGTCTCAGGTAGATACAGGGGTGTTCCGTATAAGGATAGACTGTAATTTTGGGGAACCTGATTCTGTCACCCATATTCTTTTTCGTTGTCCTAAATATTCCGTTATGTGCAATATTTTGATTCGCCCTCTTCTCCCTTCGCAGAGAGACTTTCTGGATAGGGATTTAAATTTCTTTCCGGCAGACAAGAGCCCAGCAATAACGCTATCTGTTGCAGAATTTCTGACCCATGTATGGAAGTCAAGAGTAATATCCTGTAAACCTTGTAAACCATGCTAGGATTGCCTTGTATTTCGAGATATTGGGATTATTGGTTGATGTTGTTCCTTGTACCTACCCTTTAACTTTTTCCTTTGTTTGATTTATCTATGTTATGCTGAATAAAGGTTTTCTGTTTCTTCTGTTTCTGTCTGTCATCCACTTTCCAGGTTTTCCTGTCTTCAGTATGCTCTTTCTCAAACCCTGTTTACTATGGTTTCAGGGGGCGGGGGTTGTGGAACAGTGCAACCATGTCATCACACCATCTCGACAGGGAGGTGTACAGTTGTGAAGGTCCTGCCCAAATTGGCACCCATTTTCTTCCATCACCGCCACACACCGCTATTTTCTCTGCTGCAGCACCAGAGGGCTTTTAAAAAATGGCATTAGCTGTAGCCTTGTCTTGCATGGTGGCCTGGCAAGAGAAACTGCAGGGGAAATGGTGGCTGATGGAAGAATGAGAGCAGCAAACTCCATTGCCAATGTGAATGCATTGCGTTTGCAGCAGCAATGGATTCAAAATGCATACTCCTCGCCGCATGGATCTATTCATTTATTTATATTTGTATCTCGCCCTCCCTGCAAGCGGGCTTGTCGTGCAAAATGGCGGACACGTGTCTAATGCATGTCACCTAGTATGCCTCAGTTCTACCTCGTGGTGCTGGCCCATTACTAAAGGCTGTGGAAAAGGTGAAGAACTAAGGCCAGAGGTGTCCTGCAGAAGGAGCATGCCTCTAGCTAAAGACACTCTCACTCACACAACAAAATTCTTAAACACTACTGCTTTTATTTTACAGTTAATAAAAGGTAAAGGTTCCCTTGCTCAAAAGCCAGTCGAGTCTGACTCTAGGGTTGCGGTGCTCATCTCCATTTCAAAGCCGAAGAGCCAGCGCTGTCCGAAGACGTTTCCGTGGTCATGTGGCCGGCATAACTAAACACCAAGGCGCACGGAACGCTATTACCTTCCCACCGAAGTGGTCCCTATTTATCTACTTGCAATTTCTTGCTTTCGAACTGCTAGGTTGGCAGGAGCTGGAACTAGAGACGGGAGCTCACTCTGTCATGCGGCACACTCGGGTCTCGAACTGCTGAACTACCGACCTTCCACAGCCTGCAGTTCAGCGTCTTAACCACTTGAGCCACCGCAGCTCCTTCATTTTAGAGTTAGTACAAGGTTAAATATGGAGGGGCTCGACCAGCCAGGCTCTTGAAAACCAAAAGCCCACAATGCAAATCCTTACTTTCTAAAGAGAGACAAGCTCATACCAAGACAACAATGGAAACAAAGTATCAATACACACACAAAGAAGACAGAGGCCTCTGGGCCACTCCAAGCTACAGGGAGAGTAAGTGTCCCCCTGTGTCTCAAAGAGTGAGCCCAGAATGGCTGAGAGGCTCTCTGTTTTATACAGATACATCAACAAAAATCCCCAAGAATTGACACATTGGTAAATTACATAAATTCTGTCATCAATCAAGAGTTTGAAGTCAGACAACTGTTTCTTTCTTGTTGGCATGAGGGGAAACAAATTGTTTGTAGTACATGTCCAGATAACAATTTACATCTTGAATTATAACATTGCTAGTACTGTCAGGATGTGTTCTTTAATTGTACTTTGCTGGGAGATAACACAGAGTCCTTGGCATTATCTCTGATGAGCAAGAGAGGGTGTGAAACCAAATACTCTTTCTCACCATTACATTGCTAATTGATGGACCCTAGGCCAAAAGGGTCTTTCCTGCTAAATGTGGATTATAGCTTTAGGTTTTACATTTCCAACTCCTAGAGTAATTCATGAAGGTCCTTAGCTTGGGAAAAGAATGCAGGTTCCTGTCGCATACACAGACTGGAATAAAACAAGCTTGAAGCTTTTGCAAAGCTTCATGGGAGTCAGGTTCTTGTTAGCACACAGGCTTTTGCATTATAGGCAGAACTACATAAAAATATATTTGCTGGATCCATTTATAAAGCCAGACACACTACATATTAAATTTTTCTTCCCATAGGGCTCAGGGCGCATGACAACAATGGAAATATGAAATCATCAAAACAATTTAACAATAAATAGTTACAACAGTTAAAATAGCAGGTGATACAGTACTAGAGATTCAGCCTCAGATTCTGGTTCACAAACAATGACTTACCCAAGCCCACTCATGTGAGTGTGTGACTTTACATATCAGCCCATTGTTTTCAAATCCTATTGGGATACCTTGGCTCCAGTTAGGAAATCATGGTTGACTCTGAACTGCGGTAAGTACAATTGCCTGACTGCATGTCGTTCCACCAGCAATACGTAGTGTTAGAATATGCAAGGTCTATAGTGCATCCTTATGAAGAAAATCAGAAGATCACCCTACGAAGGACTGCTAGTTAGCATAGCTAAATTAGGGACCTCCCACATTTTCAAATTACATTTTTCCTGTCTCCTGATTGGCTCTCCTGGAGACTTCCTGCTCCTGCAGAACTTCTGTTTTTGTTGTTCCCCCTTCAGCAGTTAGGTTAGATAGTTAAGGTTCTCTCTCTTCTATGTTCTATAACGGTTTGTTCTTCTTTAATAAAGCTACTTATTTGTCTCTAAACAGTCAGTACTGTGCTTCCTTTGCCTATTTAAACTCTGCCAACAGATAGCTAGGCTTTGTCAAACCAGAGACTGAAGTTGGTTTAACCACAGTTAAACTATTAGGGTTGCCAGGTTTTACCTCCGTCCCAGAAAGGGGCTCCAGGCTGGCTCCTTGAGTTTTCTGGTGCACACGCAAAGCACATGCAGCGTGATAAAGTGACATCATCACACTGGGCACATTGTGAGGGGACACTCTAGCACTTGGGTAAAGAACTCTATGATCACCATAGAGTTTTTACCCAAATACTAGAGCTCCCCCCAAGATGTGCCCAGTGTGATGATGTCACTTCCAGGTGATGTCATCACACCAGGCACATCAGTCATGACTGGACTCTTTGGGGGCAGGGCTCCCCCTGCCAGCCAGCTGGCCAGTGGCAGATTGGGTCTCCTGAAACGGGAAGGAAACCCACCCCCATCAGGGGGTTGGCAACCCTATAAACTATGCTTTTTATGTGATCTACAAATGTGGACATCCAGGCCAAGTTTCTTTCCCAGTGACAGTCCCCTAAGTAGGGCTGCCACTTCCAGGTTGGCTGAAGGCTTGGCATGGAACAGGGTTTGGGGAAGGGGAGTGAGCTCAGCAGGGATGTGACCCCACAGGATTCACCCACCAAAGGTGCCGTAGTCTCCAGGAGAATTGGTCCTTGTGTTCTGGAGATCAGGAGTGATTCTGGGAGACCTCCAGGCCAAACTTGGGGGAGGTTGGCAACCCTGCAGCCAGGATACCAACAAATGGCAGTTAAGCCAGCATTTACTGAAACAAATGAGGATTTAAGTGGTTATCTATAAGATGAGTCATGATTTCACAAACTAACCATAGACTAATTAAACCACGGAGCTGGATCCAGGGAAGACGTTTCCATTGGCATCAGGATTTCCACCCATGGAGCGTAGTGTTCTTCCCTCCTGCAGCAGCCCCAAACGCTCCCCAGATCCTGTTTCTGACTGTCCCCTCTTTCCAAGAACAGGATTCTGGCGGCATTTCAGGCTGTTACGGGAGGGGAGAGGAGGGGAAATTTTGTTACTTGGGTGGAAATTCTCGTGTCTATGGAAATGTCTTGTCTGGCTCCAATCCATGGTTTTGTGTGATGTCAGAACAGAGTCCTTTGTTTGTTAACCCGCACCTTAAATCCACAGGTGCTGAGCCATCTCACCTTTGTCCTCACTACTCAACAGTAGTCATGTATGGCTGTGAGAGTTGGACTATAAGGAAGGCCAAGCGCTGAAGAATAGATTCTTTTGAACTATGGTGCTGGAGAAGACTCTTGAGAGTCCCTTGGACTGCAAGAAGATCAAATCAGTCAACCCTAAAAGAAATCAACCCTGACTGTTCCCTGGAAGGCCAGATAATGAAACTGAAGCTCAAATACTTTGGTCACCAAATGAGAAGGGAACACTCACTGGAGAAGACCCTGATGCTGGGAAAGACTGAAGGTCAAAGAAGACGGGGACGGCAAAGGATGAGATGGTTAGACAGTGTCATCGATGCAATGAACATGAAATTGAGCAAACTTCAGAAAACGGAGGAAGACAAGAAGGCCTGGCGGGATCTGGTCCATGGGGTCGCGAAGAGTCGTACTCGACTGTGCGACTGAACAACAACAACAACTCAACTTGCATCCTTTGAAAAATCTCTGCAACCCACTTATGAAAATGTTTTTTCCCCCTCCACAACCGAATGTATCAATTCTTGCTTGCCTAACAGGGTGTCTCCGTATTTACGTTTAAACGAAATTGCAAAAACAAATGGTTTCACTTCTGGAGCCTCTTACCGTGTGACAGAGGTCTTCACTTTTTTAGCCCTTCACTTCCAGTCGTTTAATCATTTCTCTCTCTGCAAATGCTCCATCACATCTTTAACAACTGAACAATGACACAACAATGGAAATCCATATCTCAAAAGTGGTCCTAAATCAGTCCTAACTGATTAAGTCCCCTTTTATTCACAAAGCCAATCAATCAAAAAGCTATTACTTTCATACTTGCAAGTGTTGCCTTCAAAATCAATAAAAACTGAGTCCATTTTTAAGATGCAATATATTACCAAAATAAAAATTCCCATTTACTGGAGCTGGAAATTTATCAAAAAGCTTTGTAGTCGGCAAAATCTCGTTTGTTGACCCTGCGTGTACTCCACTGTTTGGCAATATTCAGCTTCTTTCTAATTTTTTCCCCACTCTTTCATTTATTTCAGAAACAAGATCATTATTAGTTCTGTGCCTTCTTTTCTGTATCTGTCGAGAAGCAGCTTATTTGATGATCAATGGTTTCCCAGGAGGTCTTTCTGCCCCATAACCTAGCCTATGTCTTTTATTTCTTAGAAACTGTTTTTATAAGAGACATGATGCAGAATACACTCAGCATCCTACCTCCTTTAGGAAACACAACTTTACTTCACAATAGGCTTTGGCATACTTCTGATCTGCCGTCAAGTCACAGTCGACTTAGGGTGAACCCATGGGGTTTTCTAGTCAAGAGATGTTCAGAAGTCGTTTGCCATTGCCTGCCTCTGCATAGCAACCCTGGACATCCTTGGTTGTCTCCTTTTTCTGTCTGCAGGAATCATCCATTCGGAAATACCAGTCTCCACTGGTGGAGGATGGTTGGCTTGGAATCTTCCGACATTTTGTGGAACTTCTCAGAGTTCTGTAATTCGGCCTAGGACACCTGGCTGCCCTTTTGCTGTGGCTTCCACTGTCCATTTTCCAAACTTTGAAAGTGCCCACTTGTCAAACAAGGTTTGGGATTCCAGTCTTAGATCACTGATAAATCTGAAGGAATATTGGGTGGGGCAAAAAGCACTCATTTTTTACTTTATATCATTATGAAAGAAAATCAGTCCCTGGCCTGAGATTTTAACAGTTGTTTCTCTTCTAAATAAAACTGTTTATTCTTTCAGCACCTTGAGCTCTGCTCCTTTTTGCATATTTAACCCTCACGAGACAAAAAAAGGAAAGAAAAGAAAAGAAAAAAGCCTACACTACTTTGGCATAGGCGTCAAAGTGACCCTATATTACAGCAAAAGTAATGGGAACCTGATATCTCTCGCAATCATGGCATTAGCTAATAAGAAAAAAAAAACAGGCCTCAAGAGTAACTTCCTTCACAATGAAGGACAAAAAAGAGTAAAATTTGGAATTGGGGTAAAAAAACCCCCCTCTTTGAAAACGTCAAAACCCCACAGAAACGTAAATGGGGTCAAATTGATCCCACCATTTTTTAAAGCATAAGGTATGGTTCTTCCATTCTTCCATTGTTCTTCAAAGGAGTTTTGAATTTTAAGTGTAGGCAAAACCTCAGTGACGTATGCTACAAGTGTGCCAAGGTAGAAATGCAAGTGGATATGCAAGGATCTCACACCCCCTTATATTGTCATTGTAACCTCCCACCTCCCCAAATATGTGAAGTTGAGAAGGTCACTCAGGGGTTTGGAAAATTTGAAAGAAAACAATCAGCTTAGTGGACAGGTGACTATGGGTCATCTAGAATTCCAGGCTGAATGGCTTCTTCAGGTTCGGAAAATGTGTATAGGTTCAGTGGATGCTTGCAGACATGCCTGGGCTTATCTTGCAGGGGGATAGAATGACCCCATTTCCAAAATGCAATACAGTTCAATTTGAGCTTTGATAGAGCACAACAAAATCAGCTCAGTGCACAGAAGGCTAGGGGTTATCTAAATATCCAGGGTGAATGGTTCCTTCAAGTCTGGAAAATGTGAGGTTCAAATAATGCCTGCACATGTCCAGACTTGTCTTGCAGGGGGATGGAATGACTCTATTTCCAAAATTGCAATACAGTTCAATTTGAGCTTTTCCATGTGGCTATAAACATAAGGAAAGCTTTGACAGAGCACAACATAGGGCTTTTATCTGATCCCACTATACAACACAACAATTCAGGTTGCAAACATTGGTTTCCTTGGGTGTCATTTCAACCCCCAATTCCAAAAGTGGTGTAAACCTCCCCCCCCCCACAACCAACAAATGTCTATAAATATAAGTTAAGGAGAGAAACTTCAGTTTTTGCTGTTCCACCGTCTTATAAAATGGCAATAATTGGTGTTGGTCCATCTATTTATACATGGGAACAGTGCTAAAATCATTTTTTCCAATATTTGCTGGGGTCTTTAGAACCCCAATTACAATTGTGCGGAGTACTTTCATTTTCAGCCAAGTCTACTGGGGACCAGAATGACCCCATTTACCCTTTTGAGAAAACTCAAACTTAAAAAAGAAAGGAAGTAGGAGAGAAGAGAGGGACTTCAGGGCAGTGCAGTTCACTGGAGAGAAAGCATAACAGGAGCAATGCTCCCTCTAAGCTGTGGAGTCTTGTGAGCAAAAATTGTACTATGTGAGCTACTGGCATTACAGTTGCGAGTGAGTGGTTTGGCTACTGCGTAAATTAGTTTGCTCTGGAGTCATCCGTCCTGAGCTAAGACAAAAATGTGTGAGCCGGAGGCTAAAAAAGTGTGAGCTAGCTCACACTAACTCAGCTTACAGGGAACACTGAACCGGAGTTTGGTGTCTGTAGAAATCTTTAGATGGGTAAACAGTTCCCCCCCCCATGGTTTCTGGGGGCCAAAATATCCCCAGTGTCTTGGGAGGGTTAAAACTGTACCAACAAATCTCATCCATTTCTACCCCTCACGACAGCCCTGCCCCCACAGGGAATTTGTCCATGCTTCCTACTATATTTTTGGATAGTCAAAGAGGACCCCTATGTCTGGCTTAACCCCTCCACCCCACAAACAATATAATAACTGTGCATTTATTATCCTGGAGAATATGCACAAACAGTTGTGCAATCCCAGAAAGCAAAGGTGAGTATTTGCATTGCATATTAAGGAATATGAAGGAGGTATGGTAGGATTTGCAAATGTGCAGTCAGAAATAAAGGCAAGGGTTATCAAAACATTTGGGGCATGAAGCCCAAAGACATTAGGAGCACCTTTCCTATTTCCACAAACAGAACATATTGGCAGGTGAATATAAGGGACTGTATCCTACCACTCCACTAAGTGTTGGCAGAGTAATTAACACAGCAATGGTGTGCAACCTAATTAAAGAGTAGATAAAGGTTTATTTATTTTGATTAAACAGTAGATAAAGGTTTATTTAGTAAGTAACATGCTTGATAGGAAAGAGGAGAGACAGAGATAGGTTCCTAACTACATCTCTAGCTGAGAGAGAGGGTAAGACTGAGTGTGGCACTTCCAAGAAGAAAGACAAAATTGCCCTAAGAATACCAATCTGGAGACAGACAAGGAATGACACTTAACAGGAGAGAAGGTGCTGACTTCATTATCTATATATCTAATAGCGAAGGCGCCCCCTGAGTGTGGATATCTAAATTCGCACATCGGGGGCACCTGGGGGGGCAGGGAGATTTTCCTGTGCACATGGGGCAATGCCTAGGAGTGCAGAAAAATCTGAAAACTGTAAAAAAAATAAAACAGCGCCCCCTACGCATGCGCAGGGAACACTCTTAGAATGGCTTTGCTGCCACCAGAGAAGGGGAGGGGGTGGGGGGAGAAGGCTTGGCTGGCTGGTGGCTGCAAGCTGCACATCCCTCGCCGCCGCTGCCCGGGGGGGAGGGAGAAAGTTTGGCAGGCTGAGCTCCGGCCTCACCATTGCCACTGCTGAGGGGGGGAGGGGAGGAGAAGGTTCGGCGGACCGGTGAGACCTCGCCGCTGCCACCATCACTTGGGAGAGGAAGGTCGAAGGATGGGCTCACCTGCTGCTGCTTCTGCAGGCCGGGAGCTGTGGGGAATACTTCCCCCCCGTGAGTATCGCGCGTCCCGCCTCTTCTCCTATCTCATTGTCTTCTTGCTGCCCCCTTCAGGATCTTCTTCTTTCTACACAAGACATTGCCTTTTCCATCACTAAGGAGCATTTGAAGACTTCCTCCAGCTTAAGGGACTCTTCTCTCAACAAGAGCCACGTCAAAGTTGGAGGAAGGCGCCCTAGGGCCACAGAAAGTTAATCAAATCTATGTCATTAAGCATGTTACTATGAAAACAAAACACTACGTCACATGCCATGCATCAATTTTTATATATGCCATCATTATTTAACCTATGGAAAACTAAGGTCCTGGTCACACGGGCCGGATAATGTGGGGAGGGGGAGGCGTGGCTATTTGCACTGTTGGAATTTGACGCACCTCAACGTGATCAGACATGACGGCATTGTTTCCATTGGCGGTTGTTTCCGGCGCGCTCCAACCAGGAAGCAGGGACGCGAGAGGAGCACGCTGGAGCGATCACACGAAGAGTGTCCATCTGCAGCCCGTCACAACCGGTTGATAGTGGATTTTCCCAGGTACTTTTAAACTCTGCATCTTCAGCCAGACGATACTGGTTGGCGACGGGTGCGCGACACTTACCAGATGTTTCCGTGTGATCGCGCCCATATAATCTGCCCGGCAATCATGGCTCTCCCACAGCAACTTCTGCGTGTAGCCCAGTAGCCCAGACTAGCCTGATCTTGTCAGAGCTTGGAAGCTAAGCAGGACTGGTACTTGGACGGGAGACGACCAAAGACAAGTGGGGCTGCTAAGCAGAGAAAGTCAATGGCAAACTACCTGTGCTCATCTCATGCCTTGAAAACCCCGTGAGGTGAAACGTGATGGAGTCACCATGTGCCAGTTGTGATTGACTCAACGGCCCATTTTTAGAAGGTTAAATCTGCCCTATTGCAATCTACAATGTAATAGACTGCACCATTTTTTTACTTGCTTCCTCTTGCCAGATGTTGTTAAGTAAAATGAAGACATTGTATCCTGGGGAGGGAGAGTCCTTTCCCATACATTACCGTCACCCAGGGTTATGCCTCTTTGATTGTGTAATTAATTCCCACAATATTAATGTTTGTTGTTATATAATGAAGTACCTTCATATTCAGAGTTGATGGTTTCTGGGTGTGCCCTGCCTACTAGAAATACGTGAGTCATAAACGAAATTGGTTATCTTAAATTCAGTGAGAGATCTGAATCTCTGCTTTGGGTTCCTCCTTAAAAAAACCATGACGGATTGCTTTTTATGAGAGAAAATTTGGAGAATTATGTGCTCAGCTCATTGGTTTGAATGAAGGAATACATGTGTGGGAGTTCTTCTGTATTTGTTTTGATTTGTGGATTGTGGGGCAACTCAGAACAGTTGGTGGGGTGCAGAGGCATCCCCCCATTAGCAGATGAATGAGCTTTAGACTGATTTAGAGTTCACATGTTCTATTCCCATTCATAAGCTTTCTAAACATCCAGTTGCGTTTCTTGATATAGAACAGGCCTGCACAACTTGTGACCTGCCATCTCAAATGCAGTATTGTGACCTGGTTGACAAGTTCTGCATTTTGAAGACCCGGGCAAACAATGAATGGGCTGCCATAAATGGCTTCTGTTAGGGATGCCAGCCTCCAAGTGGGACCTGGGGACCCCCTGGAATTACAGCTCATCTCCAGACTACAGAGATCAGTTCCCCTGGAGAAAATGGACGCTTTGGAGGGTGGAGTCTGTGGCAGTGTATCCCACTGAGGTCCCTGTTCTGCCCAGGCTCCAACTCCATCTGCCCAGGAGTTGGATCTGGCAACCCTACCCTACTATTCCCTGCTGATGGCCAGGGGGCACCTGGCAACCCTAGTTGTGGGGATTTACCTTGTGAAGATTTGCTGTAGAACATACACATCTACTGTTTTTTTAAAAAAAGTTTTAAAAACAATTGGGGAAGTGTTAGAGCACATACTTTGCATGTTCTAGGCCAGGGGTGTCAAATGCATGGCCCGCGGGCCAGAATTGGCCCACCCAGGGCTCTAATCTGGCCCACCACTCCTGCCTGATCCCACACAAATCCTGCCCCCTCACAACTTGGAGCTGCAAAACAAACAAGCAGCAGGAGCCTGAAAGGTCGAGGCGGGGTTCCTTCTTCTTTTTTCTTGCTACAGTGCATGTGTGTGTGTTTCTGGGTTTTTTTGTTGGGCTGGTCATGCCATGGCTTCTCCCTGATGCAGCTAGGTCCACCTCCCCCTCGCCTCCTCCTCCCTCTTGCCTTGCTACAGTGTAAGGGGGATCAAATGAAAAGCGAGTCCAAAGTTCGTTTGCAGAGCAAAGCGTGCAGCATTCGAAGGCTGAGACATTGGCAGGGAGGACTGCTAACAGAGTAGGGCAGGGGGCTCAGGCAGTGAGAGGAGATGGGCAGGAACCAAGGAACACAGCTGGTTGGCCAGGAAAAGAGTGAGGGGGGGAATGGTGTGTGAAGGTGAGGCAGTGGGAAATGTCCGGGAAGTGACCAGGCAAAAGTGAGCCCGAAGAAAGGAGTGGGACCAGGACCAGATGCAGCTGGGGTTGGGGGGTGCGCAAAGTGCTAAGCGAGAGGGGGGAGGCAGGCTGGCAAAGTGGGAAAGGTGTGCAGAAGGAGTGGGGAGGTGGGAAGGGGCAGCGAACCCAGGCATCCCAGCAAGGGGCGCGGTGGAGGGGGAAAGGTCCAAGCGCAGCACAAAGGCTTTTTTCCTGCAGGGGACCTGGCATTTAATTTGGAGAGTGGGGAGGGAGAAGCTTTAAGACCAGCGGTGGCATGGATGGATGTAGACAAGGTACAGGGGGATGTGTTCTTTTTTTTTGGTCTTAAAAGAAAAGCCAGTAGAGCAGAGCTAGACAGTTCCCAAATGGGAGTAGATCCAGCGAGGCTTCCAAACCTTGAACAAACTCCTGAGAAAGTGTTAAGCCCATGGGGGGGGGGGAGAATAATGCCTGGGTCTGAGCCAGCCAGCCAGTCCAATCACAGAGCAAGCTGACCAGGGAGTGGGTGGGCTTAGTAGGACATACGGAAGCAGCACACAGAAAGGGGAAGCACCAGAGGCATTAGAAGTGGGGGCCGGAGGAAGACTTTTTATTCAGCGGAGGAGGAGGAGGAGGACGTTGTGATTGTCACTGAGGGTAATTCTGACCCAGATAAGGCTTCTCAAGATCTAGAAACAGTGGAAGCATCAGATGTGGTAGGAGGAAGCCAGGCAGCATTTGGGATTTACTTGGATAAGGGGCATCCACAGGTCCGTAGGTACAGTGGGGCATTTTGGGGCCCGGCCCCTCAATTTCCAGCCAAGCCCCCCGACTTCCATCCAGCCCCAGGTCCCCCAGCTCTGTGCGCCACCCAGAGGACTCCCAACTCTCTGGAGGACTCCCCGCCACTGCCCCTTCCCCACACGTGGCTTGCTTCCCTGTGTAGGCAGGCAGAGTGCGAATGCTGCAAAAGTGAGTTTTTAAACATTTTTATTTTTTTATTTTGTGATGTCAGTGCCCCTCCCACTTATTTAAAGGCCCTGAAATTACAAAATCTTGGCTATGGGCCTGGGCATCCAGTTGTTTGGTGCTAAGGGGGGGGGGGAGAAGCAAGTAGCAGACCATGAGTGCCAGTTTGGTGTAGTGGTTAAGTGCGCGGACTCTAATATGGGAGAACCAGGTTTGATTCCCCACTCCTCCACTTGCAGCTGTTGAATGACCTTGGGCAAGCCATAGTTCTGATAAGAGCTGTTCTTGAAAAAGAGCAGTTTCTGTCAAGAGCTCTCTCAGCCCCGCCTACCTCACAGGGTGTCTGTTGTGGGGAGGGGGAGGGAAAGGAATTTGTAAGCCGCTCTGAGACACCTTCGGGGTATAAATCCAATCTCCCCTCTTCTTCTTCTCTTCTTCATCTAGTCAAGCAGGGAGTGCTGGGGAGGAGGAGTGGGGACAGGACTGGGGCACCCAAGGTGGTGAGGATATGGAAGAGAGCATGTTTGTGTTTTATGTAAAAATAATATTTTTAATTGTGTTTGTATGTGTCCTTTATAAAATTTATATCTCTGCTCCCTGGCATTACATTTTATGACACACATGGCCCGGCCCCACAAAGTCCCATTTATGTCAGATCCGGCCCTCATAACACATGAGTTTGACACCCCTGCTCTAGGCCCCAGATGAAGATCTGTGCATCTCTAGTTAAAGGATCCTCCACCTGAAACCCTGAAATGTCATTACTGATCAGAATAAACAGTACTGTTTCTGAGTCCTAATTACCCCCAACTTAAGTTTTTTGCTTCTACAATTCTGTCTACGTCTGGGACAACATATGTCTGTGAACAGCTCTTTTCTATAACGAATGTCAATAAATCAAAAGTACATTCGCAGCTTACAGATACACACCTGAACAACATACTCAAGATTGCTACAGCACAGACATTTTCTCCAGATTTTGATGCAATGATTCAGGGCAAGAGTTATCAGTTATCAGAGACTGTTAAATATGGGAAAGACTGCAAGAGTGTTTAACGTTTTAAGCATGTTTGTGTTTTATGTAAAAATAATATTTTTAATTGTGTTTGTATGTGTCCTTTATAAAATTTATATCTCTGCTCCCTGACATTACATTTTATGACACACATGGCCCGGCCCCACAAAGTCCCATTTATGTCAGATCCGGCCCTCATAACACATGAGTTTGACACCCCTGCTCTAGGCCCCAGATGAAGATCTTTGCATCTCTAGTTAAAGAATCCTCCACCTGAAACCCTGAAAAGTCATTACTGATCAGAATAAACAGTAGTGAGCTTGACAGTGTAATCTAGTATGTTCATTTCTTTTCTCCTGGAAGTTCTTTAGTTCTGTTTGGTGTCACCAGGAATGCAGGAGCTGTGGCTCGGTGGAAGAACACATGCTTTGCCTACAGAAGATCCTAGGTTCACTCCTGGATGTGTCCAATGAGAGGATCTTAAGTAGATGTGAAACATCTCCACCTCAAACACTGCAGTGTCCTTTCCCACCAGAATAGAAAATACTGAGTTTGATAGGCCAATAGTCTGACTCAGCACAGTCATGTATTTTCTCAGGAGGTTCTCTAGTTCTGTTCCTTGTCACCAGGATAGCAGTCATTTCAGGTATAAGACATTCATGACATTGGGGACATACACCTTGCCTTGTTGGGATATGCAAGGTCTATCATGCATAGATAAAGAAGATGACAAGAACATCCTACAGGGGGCAGTAGAGGGGTAACTAGTTAGCATAGTGAGATTAGGGACTTCCTACTATTTTCAAATACTCTCCTTCCTGTCTCCTGATTGGCTAAATTGCCCCCCCCCCGAATGAACAGCTGTTCATTACAGACTCCCTCCTGGCTAGTTAGACAGTTAGACTAATCTTTCTCTTTCCTCTTTCTTATAAAGTATGTTCTCTTCTTAATAAACCGACTTTATTCTTTAAGCAGCTTGTGCTCCACTTTATTACATATCTACACTCTGCCAACATGCCTATGCCACAACAGTTACACCTAATTTTCCTTCTTTAAAACAGATGCGAATTTACATCAGGCATTGGTGTTTGAGTGACTACTTATGGAACGAGCCTATTCCTTGGGTAACAGATACTGTTAGTGCCTTCTGTTACTTCCTTCACAGGGTTTCAACATAATTAGGGAACAGAAACTTGACAACTGGAAATACTCACTTTTAACCACATATTTCTTCCAGTGAGTGAATGGGGGGGGGGGAACCATATACTTGGTTTGAACATAAGGGATTTTAGCCAAAGTAAATGAATCACTGGGTTTTAATTCACTGAGGTTCAAACTCATTTAGGCCTGTCATATCTTACAAAAGAAAATTATCAAGCATAAAGGAGCAGTCAGGCATGATATTAAACAGCTGAACTTGTCAAAATAATCACCGTGTAGTTATGAGGTTCCATTCAACACACCATATTGTCGCACATTTGCCATTGTGCTTGTTTTCTTAGCTGCCTTAACACAGTTGATTTGTTTTTGTGATACACTCATTAGGAAAGACAATCCTTGTTTAGATCTGTTGAATCAATAAGTGGCATGGTGTTTATTTGACAATATTTGTTTACTAGAAATATTAAGATCCAGCGCTCTCAGCTATCCTAATTCCCCAGGCGGTTTCCATAAATAGCATCAAACAATAACCAAAGACCAAACAAACAAACAAATATTATGCACAGAAGCATTCCAAGACTGAAGAAGTCTAGAAGCATCATTGAAACAATTAAAAGGATCAAAGGAACAACAACTCAGTGGAAAGGATTGGCAGAAAACCTTACAGGTCTGGTACCGAATGGTCTCCAAGTTTGGAAACACATTTGTGGCTGTGGGAATGTTGTTCCAAAGTCTTCTCTCTCATGGTTCAATTCACCTTACCTCAGAAAGAGGAGGGACACCTAACAGGAACTTCAACCGAAAGTATTAGTATTATTGCTACTGTTTAAGCATTAGAATTCTTTTTAACAATGGAAAGATGGTTCTCCCAGAGTGAAAAGTACTAATTTCCAGTGACTATCAGTTGCCTTCAGACTGGACCCATAACCAGGTGAATCAGGGTTTCTTGCTACCAGCCAGACCATCAAGGGCCTCAGGATGGTTATTTCACCAGCAGGAATAGCAAGGAAAGATCAGCCAACTGAATATAAATTCTAATTGTTTTTACTTGCTCTGCAATCCATCTCCATCACCTGTTTCCCTTGTGCATTGTCTCAGTTGAGTTTGTAAACATGAAGGCAAGGCCTGTCGTAACTACCTGACTGGGTTTATGGGCTGTTTTCCTCTTGCGGTTAAGAAGAAAAGTGTCTGTATAAAAGGCCTTGACATACTGTCAGTGTCAGAGAAGAGTAATGGATTTAAAGTAGTTGACCTTTGTAATATCACCATCCTGAATGAAGGTCCATTCATGTTGATGGTTGGTTGGTGGCTTGTCAGATAGTCGGAAAAGAGTCTTTGTGAGAGCCAACATAAAATATTCCCCATCTGACGGTCAAGATAAATATGTGATAAGAATTGGGACATGGTGCCAAATCCGACTTATTGTTAGTTGTATTATCAGGCTAACAAATCATTAAGGGGCTGTGCTGTTTGGTGTGTCTTCTAATAAGAACATAAGAACATAAGAACATAAGAGATGCCAATGTTGGATCAGGCCAAAGGCCCATCCAGTCCAACACTCTGTATCCCACAGTGGCCAGAAATACCAGTGCCATCAGGAGGTCCACCAGTGGGGCCAGGACATTAGAAGCCCTCCCACTGTTGACCCCCCCCCCAAGCACCAAGATGACAGAGCATCACTTGCCCCAGAGCCCCTATCTATACCTTGTGGCTAATAGCCACTGATGGACCTCTGCTCCATATGCTTATCTAATTCCCTTTTGAAGCCGTCCATGCTTGTAGCCGCCACCACTTCCTGTGGCAGTGAATTCCAAGTGTTAATCGCTCTTTGGGTGAAGAAGTACTTCCTTTTATCCGTTCTAACCCGACCGCTCAGCAATTTCATGGAGTGCCCACGAGTTCTTGTATTGTGAGAAAGGGAGAAAAGTACCTCTTTCTCTACCTGCTCTTTCCCATGCATAATCTTATAAACCTCGATCATGTAATGCTGCAGGGTAGGAGGAAGAACTTCAGGCTTCCTTCCCATGCTGTTTTCTCCAGCGGAAATGGCTGCAGGGGGAACTGTTTGCTTCTTTCCTGTGCTCCGAAGCTAGCCCCTCCTACCTCCTCGTAGTATATAGAGCCATATGGAGAAACACAGTGATGCCAATCCTATAGTGTAACAAAAGTTGGGTCAGGCACCCATGTCCTGACTTGTGTCCTGCAATTGTGCATTTTACCTCTGAAGCTGCCATCTGATTGGTTTACTGGTCTTGCCCAGTGCCTTCAACGACTCCACACTTTGTTGGAGAGAATGTGGCACGACGGGATCATATTATCACCGCTGGTGGGAATGTTGTAAGGTAAAATCCTTTTGGAAATCAGTATTGACCCATATTGAAAAATTAACTGGTTATGTAATACCAGAAAGGCTTGAGATCATACTATGAAACTATTGGAAAGATGTTCCCATTCCAAATTACTCTAAAGAACTACTTACCATTTTATTAGCAGCTGCCAAAACGACTATTGCCCAAAGTTGGAAAAACAACAGTTTACTGAACATTAGAATATGGTACTCCAAAATATGGGAACATTTATTAATGGACAAAGTTTCAGACAGACTTACCAGTTCAGAAGATCTGTCGGGATCCCAGGCTTTTTATGGTAGGTGGCACCCAATATTGGAAAAATTAGAAACTGTGTCGGAACATATTAAACCTGCTCAGAAATCCCAGTATTATGCATTTATACAGAAGGAATGGATAATGTAATAGTTGTAAAAGTCTAAACCTTTGCTATTCGAATTTATTATATTTCTATTGAATAGTTATCAGTACAAATGTAATTTAAGGAACATAAATAATGACAAAGTTATACTGTTTATTGAAGTTCAAGCTTAAGTTTGTAACTGTTAGTATTTGTTGTTATGAATGGAAAAAGAAATTAAAAAATAAAAAAAATAAGCAAGGTGAAGGCTTTACCTGGCATGGTGTTAAATAACAGGAAAAACTCCATCTGCTAAATTTTGGTGTGGTTAAAGGTGTAGGAGTGTAACAACTAAGGAATAGTATAATCTAAAATGGAGTTTAACCTTTCTGAGCCCTTTGGCTCCCAAAGATTCAGAAAAGTGTAATTGTGCTTGAGTTTACAGAGACAGTTGTGTCATTTCTGAATAAATGACAATAACTGTCCTATGTCAGAAGTCTGACTGTATTTTTTTATATAATTTACTGCATAGAAATGATTTTTTTTATAGTTATGGACCTCTTCGCTGACAATCTGCTTCATAATATTCAGGACCAGTAACCAGAAGAGTTTGTTTCCTTCTCTTACTTTTACCAGCTTCCTGTATGTGATCCAAATGAGCTATTAAAAGGTCAGAGCTAGTCTAAAGGATAAAAATTATAAACTTTTCCCTTTGAAAAGCAAGACAGAGAATTACCATAAAAGAACAAACTGAACAGTAAATTGCTTCATGAAGAGTGAAGGGCTTCATTTCAGCTCTGGTATATGTATTTTCATGTCAATATTGTTGACAGCGTATTATGCCTCACCTAGGCAGAAGAGTAGAGAACGGCTTTTGCAATATTAATCCACAGACATTTGTACATAGAGACCCAGTGATCTCTGAATATTAATCAGAATTAGACTAAAGTAATGGTTATAAAACAGCCATTTAAGCAACTCTTGCCATGGAACCTTGACAAGAACATTATTTGTGAACCATAAATTATTTACACGGAACTGTCGCTAGCAGCTGGGATTTTTCTTTCTATTTTTTGGTCGGGTGTGTGTGTCAGTCCTTGCTTCCAACCAAATCACCAAAATAACATCTAAATTCACATTTTCCCTAGAGCTTGACAGGAAAGTACAGCCATGTTAGGCAGATGTTTGCTAGAGATAAGATGCATTAATGCATGGACCATTAGCTGAACTGTTGTGTAAGCCATCAAAGACTCAAGCGCTTTAACAAATTGATATCTATACAGTGTGAGGGGAAAGCCCCCCAAAAGGGTCTATGAAATGATGCAGTAGTTCTTATTGACAGTCTTAGAAATCAAGATGACAGCTGCATCTGGTGGTGTATGAGCAGAATGCCAAAGGGGAACATGCACATATGGTTGTGTATGAGGAGAAAGCAAGAGGGGCACATGGAGAGAGAGAGAGAGAGAGAGAGAGAGAGAGAGAGAGAGAACAATCTGATTGAATGATATTGGATACAAATGATATTGGATGTAGTGGTGGCCACAGGAACAAACAGCTTTAAAAGGGAATTAGATAGATTCACGGAGGATAAGTCTATCAATGACTACTAGACATGGTGGCTGATGGGAACTTCCACATTCAGAGATGCTAACCCTCTGAATCCCAGAGTCAGGAGGCAACTTTGAGGAAGGTCTCAGCCTCTATTCCCTGTTGTTGGCTGTCCAGAGAGACTGGTTGGCCATTATGTGAGACAGGATGCTGGACTAGATGGACCACTGGTCTGATCCAGCAGGGCTCCTCTTATGTTCTTACAACTACAAAACAAAAATAACCCCCCATCCTTTTGTTTCACATTCCACTCTCCACCAACTTATGTATAACTGCTGCTTTGTTTTCCCCATAAGGTGGCATTTAAGATGAGGTAGAGAACAGTTTGAAACTTACAACTTATTGATATATGAACAGAGGTTGCAGGTAGTCACTTTGGTCCAAAGCAAAAGCCACATGGGGAGAAGTGCCCTCTACTCTAGGATTCATCCTCAATAATTCAACCATTGGGTTACACTGCTTCTATGTCACAGGAGCCCTTCTACAAATCTGTAGCTAGCTGAGATGCATTCATCCCCCAAGCACTGAGCACTCAAGTTTTGAGTTATGCAAATGGGAGTCTAGGAAAAATAAAAGGTTTGGCATCCATTTTGAGTCCGTGAGAAAGGTGGACTATAAATAAAATAAATAAAATCTCACACCTTTCTAGAATATCACAAACAAGGAACAGAGACTCAAACACCCAAATGGCTAGACAGTAATTTCTTCCCCTTGATGCAGAAAGAGCAGAATGACTGGGGAGGAACCTCAAAAGGGACAGCATAAACTCTCTTGAAAAAGGGAAAGAACCTCTCTTACATCTTGCTGTTCTCCTTAGATGGGCACAAGGAATGAAGTACTAAATATTTATCTAAGACTTCGTCTTGCCTGCATGGCTGGGAACAATGAGACATCCCAACTCTGAGATTGAAGGTAATTATGAATTTTTAAATGCTGCAGATTCAAAAAATTACTAGCCTATTCTAGTTAAACATCATTTAGGATAAATACTGAGTATACAAGAAAAGGGCTGTGCGTTTTCACCTTTTCTTTGTATCTTTACTTGGCCTGATGCTTGGACAGACCATGTGTACACTTTTTATTTTTGATTATTAAACTTGAGTGCTTGTAAATATTCCATGCCCAGTTGATGTTGCCATCTAAACAACAGGAGAAGCACTGAGTAACTTCACCATCCCTTTGAGCATGATAGTGCAAAAGTGCAATCAATTATTCCCACACTAGATTGGAGGAGCGAAGCAGAAAACACAGAGACTGGGCAGAGCCTCTAAACAACAGCACAGGTATAGTGTGCTGTATGTGCAAATCCATCCAGCAGGAAATACTCATTTGACAGTGGCAATGGTTACAACCAGTTTGGTTTTGGTACCCCAGTAAGGGAGTAAGGGCAAGAGACAGTGACACTGAAGGGAGACGTGGCACAGCAATAGGGTTTTCCATCCTCCCGAGAATATCTGAAGGAATGGAACTTGTGAGACCATTCCTTCATGCCATAGAATATCTTTTATTATGACCATCTGAAATAACAACAAACAATGTGAAAGCTTTCAGGTTCTCCATAACTCTTCATCAGCCTAGCAAATTTGCATAGATAAAATGGTGCTGGGTGATGTAGACGTGTCAAGTCCCACCTTAGTCTTCTGGGAAGTAGCAAGAATGAAAGCCTCCAAAGAGTCACTCAGATATGCATAGTTTCTAAAATGCAGGAATGGGACATAACAAAGGAAACTGAATAAAGCCGTAATCATGTGCACACTTATTTGGGAGTAAGCCTCAGTTTATTTAATGTTTTTATTTATAGCATACCTTTCACATAGTGACTCAAGATGGATTACAAAAATTAAAAAGCAACAATAAATGCAATTTAAAAGTTTACAGGCTTTCCAACAGCATTAAATATCAAACAGTATCCTCTCATATAATATGCTCTCCTAATAAACTGGGTTTTACACATGCTGTGTAATGAGAACAGGAAGGAAGCCACAGAGAATGTTTAGTTACAGAAAGCCACTGATCTTACCCTGATCTTCGGGAAGGGCCATGGCTTAGTGGTAGAGCATCTGCTTGGCATGCAGAAGATCCCAGGTTCAATCCCCAGCATCTCCAGTTAAAGGGACCAGGCAGTAGGTGAAGGGGAAGACCTCTGAGAGCCTCTGAGACCTCTGAGAGCCAGTTTGGTGTAATGATTAGGAGCACAGACTCTAATCTGGGAGAACTGGGTTTGATTCCCCACTCCTCCACATGCAGCTGCTGGTGTGACCTTGGGTCAGTTACAAGTTCTTTCAGAGCTGCTCTCTCATGAGCCGTCCTTGAATGAGCTCTCTCAGCTCCACCTACCTCACAGGGTGTCTGTTGTGGGGAGGGGAAGGGAAAGGAGATTGCAAGCCACTCTGAGACTCCTTTGGGTAGTGAAGGGCGGGGTATAAATCCAATCTCCTCCTCCTTCTCCCCTGGCAAGCTGCTGCCAGTCTGAATAGACAATACTGACCTGGATTATTTGATTCAGTATAAGGCAGCTTCGTGTGTATTCATGTGTGTTCCCATTTACCAGGCGCCACATTTCAAGTGGCCTTGCTTAGATGAATGAAGCTGTTACAGCCGATCTTATGGGAGGTCATCAAAAATAACGGGGCTCACCTCTGAGAAGACGTGCACAAGATCATGTTGCAAGGGACTGATGGAAGAGCAACAAAAAGACAGCTTGAAGAAAATAAATTTACGAACTGCTCACGAAACGGATGATCGCAGCTCTCTCCAAAAATACAGTGGTTGAAGTAAATGCTAGAAAATTAATAAGAAATGCTAGGTGTGAATGAGAGAGGTGTCAAATGCTCTAATCTGCAATCTGCGAGAGGCAGCTCCAGAAGAATATTTAGAAACTGAAAGAGTTGGGGGGGAACCCAAAACCCTAGGCTTCTAACTGATGGCATAACACTGATCTATAAAGAGCTCTACTGGAAACCTTGTAAACCCCAACAGTCTAAATCCAGAGCATTTGACTGACGAGAGCCTCTTGCCATAATATCTACCATGGAGACCCTGCTCAGATTGGCCTCCTTGTCTGAAGGCTGGAGGGAGGCCACCAGAACTAGGTCCTTCTCAGTCTGTGTGCTCCCGCTGACGAACTTCCTCCCGAGAAAGTTCCATAAAGTATCCTTCCAGATATTTGATTTTCTGTGCAGTGTTCTGCAGAACTACTCCAGTCAAACTGCGCCGAAATCACTGGGCTTAGATGGGAATAACCACATATGACAGCATTGTGCGGTTTGTCCTGTTCAGAAGGGCTTTTGAATCTTTTGGATAGATTGTGTAGGTTATCTGAGTAGTCATTCTATAATATTTATTTTGATTGTCACTGATTTGATTGGACTTATTTTTTTTATTTATTGAATTCTTTTATACCCTGCCTTTCTTCCCAATGGGCACTCAAAGTGGTATATACATCATTCTCCTCTACTCCATTCCCCCTCCTCAACCAGTGAGTTGGTTAGGCTGAAAGAGTATGAGTGGCCCAAGGTCACCCAGTCAGCTTCCATGGCATGAGTGAGAATTTGAACCACAGTGTATAGAAATATTGCTTTCTAAATTCACATGCCTTCTCCTGTGATGACATTCTGTTTCTCTGCATCCTGTTGCAGTCCCCAAATGGTCTAGTGTGAGACCAAATGGCCTGAACTACCTAATAGCCATGCGTCTCAGAGCGGCTTACAAACTCCTTTCCCTTCCCCTCCCCACAACAGACACCCTGTGAGGTGGGTGGGGCTGAGAGAACTCTGACACAAACTGCTCTTTTTCAAGGACAGCTGTGCCAGAGCTTGTGACTGACCCAAGGTCACATCAGCAGGTGCAAGTGGAGGAGTGGGGAATCAAACCCGGTTCTCCCAGATTAGAGTCCGTGCACTTAACCACTGCATCAAACTGGCTCTCCATGGGAACCCCTCTTGGGTTAACTGGTAGGGTATTTACTTTTGAAAATAATTACAGCAAAATGAAATTTGACTTCTCTAGATGAAATATGGTCCAAAGGACTTACCCTCCCCACAGAAAAGAATGGATAGGGGACTTGGCTGGGCTTGGTTTGTTGGCAATCTGTCTATGATGTCCAACTTGTTTGTAAGCTAGCATTTTGATCACGGGAGGTTCAACTGTGTCCACAGTGTTCATATCAAAGTGCTCAGCATCTCTGGTCCTGATCCATCAGAAACCCCACAGTGTTATCAGAGAGATGACCTAAAGAGTCACTCGGTTCCTTTCAGTTCTGATTCCTTATTGACAACACACACTTGCTTTTCCAACTCAAAGTACCACTTCAATGTATTCCACTTGGAATTAATCTTTCACATTTTGGGTGAAAGGAGGACCTTTCCCACTAGAAAATAATTGGTCAGCAAGGGAGCAAATGACCTTCAAGAAGTCATCCATCCGTCTCATCTTCCTCTCTTTTCAATCTTTCAACACTTCAGTTAGGAGATAATCTTAAAAGTATGGGTGAGCTGAAACATTTCCAATAAATGCATTATTTCTAACTTTAAAGCAGCAAATTAAGGTTGACAACAATATATGGATTTTCAAAAAAAGTATGTTTTCCCCTGCAGGTATTGGTTAATGTGGAAACATAAAACACAGCAACAGTGATGGGAAATCCAAGTGGTAGACCATGTTACAAAACACCACCTGTTTATGCAGCAAGCATGAAAGATTCGATGTGATCAGAACCAAAAACCACCCTGAAGATGACAGGGAAGTCTCCCAGGGGAATCTGTCTGCTTGGCTACAAGGAGCAAGGTGTCTGTGAGAATTAAAATATCCAGAGCAATTTCAGATAGATGCAGCAACTAAGATAATTCTGAGGGGGAAATGTAACCATGGTACATGAAAGAAATAATCTCATGTCCTCTAGTTTTGCCTGTTACATCTGACTTTTTAGAATATTTTCTTCTGTGTTGATTCTGTAATAAATTAGTAGATATATATATATGTATGATTAAACATCTATCCCTCAATAATCCATGGTACTACAAAATTCTCTAAATTCTCCTTGGTGAATAATAAAAAGGAAACCACAGTGTATAGAAATATTGCTTTCTAAATTCACATGCCTTCTCCTGTGATGACATTCTGTTTCTCTGCATCCTGTTGCAGTCCCCAAATGGTCTAGTGTGAGACCAAATGGCCTGAACTACCTAATAGCCATGCCATATACCCACATTCCTTAACACCTATCTGTTAAGAGCCAGATTTGAGGGCTCCTGGCCTACATGGAACATATCACGTACACCATGAAGAAAGATGGAGCTTGGGTCACCTGACTGCAGGCGGAGCCCAAACTCCTAGCCAATACCCACACGCAGCTATGGCAACCATCAATTGGGCACACACCCTGCCACTCGTGATTGGCTGATGGCCACAGCTAATTATGACTGGGCGGGGGAGTATAATTCCGTTGGTCTCTATGGGAGAGAGCTCTCTTCTCTCCTCCTGCTATTGCTTGTTTTATTGCATCCTGGAATGCTGACTCTTGGAACAAAGAGCAACCTTTTTGTTACTGTGGATCTGTATCTCTAAACAGACTGAGACTACATATCTGTGCAAGATGGGATTTCTCTTCAAAATCCCTTGGTGTCTAACTGTACTATATACCTTGGACTATCTTGGACTGTTGGATGTTCCTGAATTTGGTAACTATGAATCTGCTTAAATGTGTAGTAAGGGCTAATAGCCATAGGCTTTGTTATTTTGTACCCTTTAGTAGTCTTCTTGCTATGCTTTGTACTGAATAAAGATAATTCTTATTTGTAATTGTGTCTGAGGCTGTAACTGAACTCCAAGGCTAAATCTTGTGTCTAACGCTGACCACTCAAGCTACCATTGTGAGAGTAAATAGAGTGCATCTCTGGTTAGAGTTGCTAAGGTGTTAAGTCCCAGATGCCAACTGAGAGTTTGAATCTCTAATCTCAGATTGGGGGGACTACTTGTAGAGATTCTGGTGGCAAACTGTTGTGAAGACCAGAGAAAATACAGACTATCTCGTGGTTTATTGTGTAATGTGCTGAAATACTGGATTCTCTCGCATTCCTGGACTGGACTGAGTGGGTTAATCCTGTACACTGTGTAAAGTAGTATTTCCTTTTGGTTGTCCTGAATCTACTGCCCATCAGCTTCATTGGATGCCCTCAAGTGGGGAGGGGAGGCAGTTTAAACTGCCTTCCCTTGGCTTGCCCAGGCGCCCCGCAGCTGTGGGGAGCCCGGGCAAGCTGGCCCTTGGACAGGCCAGGAAAAGCATGGGGAGGCATTTAAATGCCTCCCCATGCTTTTCCTGGCCTGTCCAAGGGCCAGCTTGCCCGGGCTCCCCACAGCTGCGGGGCGCCTGGGCAAGCCAAGGGAAGGCAGTTTAAACTGCCTCCCCTCCCCTCCAAGGTCCGGCTTGCCCAGGCAAGCCAAGGGAAGGCATGGGGTGTGGCCGAATATGCTAATGAGCTGTGCTGTCTGGGTTGTGACCTAATATGCTAATGAGTGTCTGCTGTTCGGTGTGGTCTATTATGCTAATGAGTTCCTGCTGGGCTTTTTCTACAAAAAAAGCCCTGCTGCCAACCCACCTGATGCCCTCGGATTAGCAGGTCGCCATTTGGAGCCAAGCAGAAATTTTGAGGACCTGGATTGGTGCTTGGGCAAGTCCCCCTTTCGCCTGCCTCATGATGTCCAGGCTGGTAGTCATATAAGTAATTAAAAGAAAGTCTCTAACTGTTTAGGCCTTAACCAGTTTAGCAGGGACAGCGTGGGATGCTCACGTAGGTAGGGATATGCAGTGAACCCCCTGAACCCTCAGTCATGATGGAGGGCATTTTCTCACTTGCTGGGCAGTGGGATGGGGCTTGGGAACGAGCCCCTTTGGTGCTGAGAAACATCTTCCCAAACAGGAGAGCAGCTTGATGGTGCATCAGAGGAGTGGGCTGGGCATCTCCCAGCACTTTGTGTGCGGGCGAGCATAGATGAGGCCAGCAGACGCGGCTGGCTGAGTCTGGAGCCAGGGTGGATTTGCCAGAACAAAAACAACCGTGGACAAGCTGCCTAGCACAGCCCACCCTCAGCTAATGATCAGTATACTTAATTGATGACAATTTGAATACATTGAAATGAGCTAGTTAAACCCACACTGTTGTCTCGAGTCTTCATTTGGGGTACTGGGACAAATGATCTGCATTGGAGCCATGACAGAGAACCCCAACTTAATATATGTGCTGCTGGAGTGAGGACATACCCAGATCTGGATATTATTTGGACATTAAGGCCTTGTGTCCAGGAGAGCTGATCTACTCAACCACTTGATCTTCCTGGCTGCATTTCACTTTCCATCCTGGCATTAAAACAAATGAACAGGTTAAGAGAAGGCCTTGCCTTCTTTATTGCATGTCCACTGGGTGTACAAAGTTTGATGCTTATTTTGTTGATCCCAATTATGATGTCTGTTTTGCTATAATCCAGCCATGTGTGGCAGAGAGCCCCCATCAATGCGGACCTCACATGAACTGAAGGGACCACTCTCAAAGCTGTATGAAGTCATCTAACCCAGTAAATACAGATGTATAGAGACAGCTGGTCCCTTGATTATGTAGTGAGAACTTAAAAGCCCAAACCAGCATTTTGAATTGAATTGAATAAAGAATCACATGGATCACTAGTACAGTAGTTTTAACACCAGCAATGTCTGGTCATATTACTTTCCCCTTGGAAACTGAACAGCCAGTTTGGTGTAGTGGTAATGTGCATGGACTCTAATCTGGGAGAACCAGGTTTGATTCCCCACTCCTCCACTTGCAGATGCTGGATGACCTTGGGCAAGCCATAGTTCTGTCAGAGCTGTTCTTGAAAGAGCAGTTCTCTCAGAGCTCTCTCAGTCTCAGCTACCTCACAGGGTGTCTGTTGTTGGAAGGGGAAGGGAAAGGAGTTTGTAAGCCGCTCTGAGACTCAAAGTGAAGGGCGGGGTATAAATCCAATCTCTTCGTCGTCGTCATTGTACAAATCTCCTGACAAAAACATGGCATGCTATGTTTTTGCATTGAATGAAGTTTCCAAGATAACTTCAAGGGCGTCACATGTAAAACATGTTACAGCTGACCAACTGAGAAGTTACATATGCATTTATCAGTGTGAGTCACAAAAAGGGAAGAGTTCACAGATGATTTGTAAGTAGTAAAAGGCACTTCTGGCTACCATGCCAAACTTGCTTCTCTACTAACATGGCGGAATCAAGAAGTACCCCTAAGTATTTAACATGAGCTGATGGTTTTATCCCATCTAACAAGGGCAAATCACCAGTATCACCTCTATCATATCAGGCTTCAGTTCTAGCTTGGTTGCCTTCATTAATTTGACCACAGCATCCAGACACTGTCCTAAGAACAAGAGTGCAATATCATCATGTTTCTTGAAAGAAATTCAGAGCTGAGCGTTATCCACCTACTGATTATACGGAACGCTGGATGATCTCAGCCAGGGGTCTCAAATATACATTGAACAACATTGGTGAAAGAACAGAGCCCTGTAGGAACACCACAGTCCAATTTCCAGGCTGAAGTCAAAGGGGGGGGGGAATGAGGAAGAAAAAATTAAAAGAGAGGGAGCAAGAGTAGGTGAAGGCAGATTATATGTTAGACATATCTGATAACTACTAGAAGTGGGTGTTGTGTTGCAAATGGAGAATAAAGAGGGGTCTCAGCCGTGAAAAGGCTGAAGATTACAACTGTAGCATCAGGAGGGTAAGCCACTGTTTGTGCTTCTACAGCTAATGATATAAATTATTAGGCTGTTAGAGTGGAGCCTTTCAGGCAGCCAAGATATCTCCTGCTAACAAGACTTGAATTCTTCTGTTTGAAGCGCAGATAAAGGTAGATGATGATTACAGTCATGGTGTTTTCTGAAATTGGAGTTGAAAATTGTGTTCCGGGATTTTATATCTACTTCCTGAAACAAGAATGCTTGTGGTGTGGCTCATTTTTATGATAGGGGTCAAAATTGGATTTTACATTGTTTTAATAACTTGGGCCAGGTTATTTAATACTGGGTTGGATCCAACTACTTTTCCTGTTGGTGAAAAGGGGAGGGGCCCTCTTTGACCACCCAAAAAAGGCTGACAATAATGAGATGTGCATGGACAAAAGCCATATATGTTCGGGGGTGTAGTCAAGAAAACAGGGTGAGACTGAGTGAAAAACTCTGTCTGGATCCAACCCAGTGGAACTAAAACTAGTGGTGTTAGGAAAATAAACTGATAGTTGCTTCTACTGGCTTCAATGGGGAAGATATTTCTGGATACAACTTTCCCCCGCCACCCAACTGGAATTGTACCTTTCACCCAAAGGATCCTCCCCTCTGAATTTCTGAAGGATGGGACAAAACACCCAATTCAATAGGCAATTAAAAGTTTTGCATACAAGACACAGGGAGGTGTGAATGAGACTTTTCCTCAGTTCCTGGATGCTCGCGTGATAGCTGGGGGAGCTAAACCCTGCAGCCTCTTCATCTTGCTGTGTTCCATTTTCTCTCAGTCTGACTGAGGCCTGAATCACATGTTATAAAGTCCTTGGAGCTATCAGACATGTTTCTGTCAGATGTGTGTTGAAAGTCCCCAGGTGCATGTGGGCCCAATGCTAATCAGGACAGTTCTTTGGGGAGATTGGCTGTCACTCACATCTCGGCAGAACCACTGTTTCCCCTGGTTATTCCTCCTGTAGCCTGGGAACCTGAAACAAGACAGCAAGAAGAATTTAGAGATCAGAAGGTTTCTGAAAATGAAAACTATTTTTGCTTGGATGTGCAAAATGGAATGATTCAGGTCAGGTGCTGATCAATAAATTTCTGACTCAATACATCTACCTTATGGGTAACGGCTAGCAGATTATGGGGGAAGGGGACTGCAAGATATTGCAAGGTCCTATTTCCAATTCTCCCTGTTAATGCCACTCAGAGATCGGGCGGGCGGGGCCCTTTGGGTGCATGCACTTAAAGAGGCCCCTTGAAGTTCAGGCAGCCAGTGGGACAGGACCCCGTGCGCCCGATCTCCGAGTGGCAATGCCGCTTGGAGATAGGTTGTGCAGGGCCCTCTAGCTGCATGCACTTAAAGGGACTCGCAGCTGGTGGGACTGTCCCTGCGGGGGCAGAGCTTGGAGCCGGGATGTCCCCAACATGACATCATCACATTGTGGATGCCCCACCCCCTCCAGGAACACCCCTAAAGTCCCCTGCCGGGAATGAAGTTGGACCTGGCAATCCTAAACTCATGTGACAGGGAGTAATAGTCGATGTAAGTTTCATGTTTGATTGTTTATCTGCTACTTCCCCTTTAAGACTGAACCCTGTGGCATTCTGGGTAATGGAGATGTCAAAGATGGCAGTTAGCCAACTTCAGTGAGGAAGTGATATTTTCTGAAAGTGTTTTAGCTCATGTTTGGTGTGTTCTTAAGAAATAAAAGTAAACATTTCTTACATAGATATTGCTGGCTAAGCGCCGTAACAATAAAATTCATTCATTCATACATAGCTTGCCTTTCTCCCTCATTGGAGCGTAACACACAATCGCCTCTTCTGTCTCTGGAATTGGGAATAGTTTATGCAACTAGGGAATATACATATATTCATGCATATATATATATATATGTAAATTGGGGGGATGCTGTGGTACTCAGAGATACTGCTCTTTGCTTGGTCTATAGTAAGCAAAGATTTTTTAAAAAAAACATCTCCCCCCTGTAATCTGCTAGCCATCATACACACAGTGGCTGAGAAGAAGAAGAAGAAGACTGGATTTATACCTCGCCCTTTACTACCCAAAGGAGTCTCAGAGTGGCTTACAATCCCTTTCCTTTCCTGCCCCACAACAGACACCCTGTGTGGTTAGTGGGGCTGAGAGAGCTCTCTCAAGAACTGCCCTTGAGAGAACAGATCTGAAAGAACTTGTGACTGACCCAAGGTCACACCAGCAGCTGCATATGGAGGAGTGGGGGATCAGACCTGGTTCTCCCAGATTAGAGCCCACCCTCCTAACCACTACACCAAAGGAGGAAGGAAGGTGCAGAATGTATGCATGGCCAGAGACAACTGAAAAGGGTGCCTTGTTTTAAAATGGGAGTATTATTTGGTGGGGTCTTGACTCATGATTTCTGAAGGATATGATTTTAAAATCCCATGATGAAAAAAAGCATGGTTGAACTGCCCAGCTGAAATCACAGATCTTAAAAGTGCTTAACTTTTTGCTGGATTGCACATCAACTGTTTTGCAAAGCACCAGCAGATAAAGCATTACCTTCTATTATTAGGTGAAAGTATGGATCATGTTTTCATCTGATACATATCCTTGTTTTATTTAGAGTTTCTTCTGTTGATGTTTGCATCATGTATTTAGGTCATGCCAAAAGTCGATAAACTCAACATGTTTAATTGTTATGTGGCTTAAAAGGGGGGGGGGGTTGCCTAACACCC
>NW_015173693.1:856818-857453 GCF_001447785.1 Gekko japonicus | reverse complement strand
CACAGTGAAAAAAAAATAAATGAAACTTAAAATCTTGTCTTTTACACTCTCTCCTACAGCATTTGGTCTAAAGAAGAAAAAATAACTTTTTCTTGTTTTTCATTCCAAATTCAGAGTGAAAATTTTGGAGAATCTCACACTTTGGCCTCTTCTAGTAGTGTCACCCCCGTGTTTTGAAGTTAGGTAAAGGTAAAGGTTCCCTTGCTCGAAAGCCAGTCGAATCTGACTCTAGGGCTGCAGTGCTCATCTCCATTTCCAAGTCGAAGAGCCAGCGCTGTCCGAAGACATTTCCATGGTCATGTGGCCGGCATGACTAAACACCAAGGCGCACGGAACGCTGTTACCTTCCCACTGAAGTGGTACCTATTTATCTACTTGCAATTTCTTGCTTTCGAACTGCTAGGTTTTGAAGTTACTGGGTGTTTATTTTCAGCATGCAATTCACCTTCTGTCACTCAGAAGAGCAAACTGCTTTTGTTTGGTGTAGTGGTTTGGTGTAGTGGTTAAGTGTGCGGACTCTAATCTGGGAGAACCGCGTTTGAGTCCCCACTCCTCCACTTGCACCTGATGTGACCTTGGGTCAGTCACAAGCTCTGGCACAGCTGTCCTTGAAAAAGAGCAGTTTGTGTCAAGAG
>NW_015173693.1:831205-856773 GCF_001447785.1 Gekko japonicus | reverse complement strand
AAAAAGATTTTGTAAGCCCCTCTGAGACTCCAAGTAAAGGGCAGGGTATAAATCCAATCTCCTCCTCCTCCTCCTCTTCTTGTTGTTCAGTCACGCAGTCGAGTCTGACACTTCGCGACCCCATGGACCAGATCACACCAGGCCTTCCTGTCTTCCGCCATCCTCTGAAGTTTGCTCTGAAGTAACTGCTCTAACTGAAGATTAATGTTTTTTTTCATTAAAGAGGTCAATATTATGGTCAGGCACAGGAATTCTGATTTTATTTATTTATTTATTTTTCTGATTTATACCCCTCCCTCCCCACCAAAGCAGGTTCAGGGCAACTTCAGTGCTCGTGGGCTTCAGGTTCCTGGAAATGCTGTCGCATTCGTTTCAGTTGAGGCATCAGGTCAGCACACATAGAATCACAGAATCACAGAGTTGGAAGGGGCCATACAGGCCATCTAGTCCAACCCCCTGCTCAATGCAAGGTCAGCCTAGAGCAGGGGTGTCGAACTCATTTGTTATGAGGGCTGGATCTGACATAAATGAGACCTTGTTGGGCCGGGCCATGTGTGCCATAAAGTGTAATGCCAGGTAGCGGAGATATAAACTTTATAAAGGACACAAACACAAAGGGTTTTTAAGTTAAAATAAAAAACATGCTTAAATGTTGGCACTCTTGCAATATTTTGTTTATTTAACAGTGTCTGATAACTGACACCTCTTGCTCTGAATTATTGCATCAAAATGTCTGTGCTGTTGCAATCTTGAGTATGCTGTTCAGGTGTGTATCTGTAAGCTGCAAACCTACGATGACGCAGCAGCAGCAGAACTGGAAGAAGCAGCAGAAGACAGCCAGTTCCACTGCGGGCCTGATGGAAGCCCTCCGGGGGGCTGATCCGGCCCCCGGGCTGCATGTTTGACACCCCTGGCCTACAGCATCCCTGACAAGTGTTGGTCCAGCCACTGCTTAAAGACTGCCAGTGGGGGGGGGGAGCTCACCACCTCCCTAGGCAGCTGATTCCACTGTTGCACAGCTCTTACTTTACAAAAGTTTCTTATAATATCCAGCCGCTACCTTCCCGCCTTTAATTTAGACCCATTATTGTGAGTCCTATCCTCTGACACCAACAGGAACAGCTCCCTGCCATCCAGACTTTACTGCAATCATTCCGAAAACTTTAACAAAGCAGGTTTGAGAAAGACTGGAGGGTGGGGGATGGGGAAGCCCTGGAAGGTGCACAAATGTACCACAATGCTGTGGGGAAACAGGGAAAACCCCACTTCCTAATAGTTTTGAACTCTGGGCAGGTAACCCATGTGAAAGAGACTCTTCTCTCAGGAGAATTTTGTTTGGACTACTGTATTTAAGGTGGAACAAATTTAGAGACCAGTGGTACCTTTAAGACCAACAAAGGTTTATTCAAGGTGTTAAAGGTGCCCCTGGACTCTAAATTTCTTCTACTGCTTCAGACCAACACAGCTGACCACCTGGATCTGTATTTAAGGTGTGATGCTTAGATCTGCATGTAACCTGCTTCAGCCGATGCTGCTTTTAATTGTTTTACTCTGATCTTTTTTTAACACTGCTGGCTCTTTCAGCATGATATTTTTACTGTTTCATTGACTTCTTGTAAAGCGCTTTGAGCAACTTCTCATGGAGAGTGTAGGAAATGAACGTTTCAAAAAACTATTTAAATGGGAGGCAGTGATGCATTAGGAGCAAAATGTGATAGCTTTCCATATTTCCCAAACGTAGCAGTGCCGCCTTTGTAATACCAGATGTTGCATACTGATAGAAGTGCCCTTGGCAAGCATATAGTCAGTCTAACAAAATCTAGATTATTGGAATTCTGTCTTGCATCTACAAGTTAATTCCATTTTAAATTGGTCTCATCATAGCAATAAAAAGTTATTGTTTTAATGAACCAAAATACCTCCATTAGCAATATATCTTTTATTACAAGGTATTAAATGGATTTAAAGTATAATTAACTCTAAATTAATTTGATGCTTAAGATAACTTAAATTCAAATTTCCTTTTCATCACTTGGTTTGTTGCCATTGGTTTCAGCATTATGAAATGGAATGCTTTCAAAATCTTTCAGATACAGGGACGACTCCAGCCCATAGTTCTGTTTATCATTTCTCTAAAGCCAATAATATTAGAGTAAAATTAATCATGACAATTCATAAAATGGAATGAAATAGAAGTGACATAAAGATAATATCGAGAAGACAACAGCATAATTTACCAAGAACCTTTTCAGGACTGTTTAGCAAATCTGGTAGAAATGTGCCTGGGTACTCTGGTTAAATTGACTCTTATCCCTAATGTCAGCTGCCACTTAAAACTATCAGGTGTCACATTTTACACGTGAACAAATGAAGCTGCCTTCTACTGAATCAGGCCACTGGTCCATCAAGGTCAGTATTATCTGCTCAGACTGGCAGCGGCTTTCCAGGGTCTCAGGCAGAGGTCTTTCACATCACCTGCTACCTGGTCCTTTTCCTGCAGATCCTGGGGATTGAACCTGGGACCTTCTGCATGCCAAGCAGATGCTCTGCCACTGAGCTATAGCCCCTCTCCTGGTCCAAAGGGTGAGGACATAGCTGCAAGGGAGCCACCGCAATTTTTTGTTTAGGTGTTAGAGAAGTCCTTCATTCCAAAGCAGTGACAGTGAGATGTGAGAGTTCTGAGCTGACATTCTCTCGTGGCTGATTCACTGGTCCTTCCGTCATTCTCATCAGTAATGCAGACAGACCTCCTGGAATTAGTGGTAAAATACAACAATCCTTTTTTCTTTTCTTTTTTGGCCCCCCGTAGGGGATTTTTTAATTTGCATTTTCTAATAACTACAATGAAATTAGGGAAGGGATCTAATACTATAGGAGAAAGAAAATAAAGCCTACCAAAAGTCCAAGAGTTGGAGATTATACATTGCTTATAAAAATATTAGCTTAACAATATAACAATTGCTTTTCTTGACATTGAGAGTGGTCAGTCCACATTATCAAATATGTTGACAGCCCATTGGGTGCGTTCAGACGGGGGATTTACAACGGTTAGGGTGCCGGTTCCAACCGGTGTACTTACGGGCGTTCACATGGTGAACATCTGCCTCCCGTCCCTAACTGTTGTAAATCCCTTTAAACCGTTGCACTCTGCCACTAGGTCCCAAGTGGTGGTAAACTGAGTGCAACGGTTGTAAACGGTGCACCCCGGCATCTGATCGCTCTCCTCCGTTGCAGAGACACTTCCGTCGGAAGCCTCAGGCTTCCGGCTTTCCCCTGCCATTTTTTTTTAAAACTAAGCGATATGCGCTCGGGCGAAGCTTCGCCCCGAGCGTTTGTTAAGAAAAAAAAAAGCTCTTAGTTTAACTTCCCAGAGGAGTCCGGGACTACAGGGAGGCCAGATTGGGCTTTAAACTTTAAAGGTAAGTCCTTACCTGTAAAGTTTAAATGTAATGGGAGGGTTGAGCATGTGCAAAAATCGCCATTCTCTGAATGGCTGCCTACGCGCATGCTCAAACTGTGCTTAAAAAAAACACACACCGACGCCCGCAGCGTGTAAGCGGGCATCCACCGAAGGGATCCGCAGACAGGAGGTAAGTGTGATCGCGTTTATGCCAGCAGAAACGCCCCGTCTGAACGCACCCATTGAGTCTGACTATATAGAGAGCATTACAGGAGAATCGCTATATCGCTTATAAACAAATTTCAGAGAATAGTGGCATCTCTTTTTACAGTTATTTTCCCCACCTTCATTTAAAGCAAATTAATAATCATATTTCCCTCAGTAAGTATAGCACAGTCATTTTCTCTTCCCATGCTGTTGTCTTCATTCGTCTTGAACATTTTCTCTATGGCGTTATCTTGCTGGAACTGGAACTGGTCATCTCAGAACAAAGTCCCTTTTTCCAGGACTGAAAATACAACAATCCTTACCTCACCTCAGTGTGTCCACTCAGCTTTTTGAAGACTTTTCTTGTGAGTGCTTTAGAAAAATCAAATACTTATGAGTGCTCATAAAGAAGTTACAATAAAAGTGTAGATCACAAGTCCCTTCAACAATGCTCCCTCTAAGTTGTGGAGTCTTGTGAGCAAAAATTCTACTTGGTGAGCTACTGGCATTAAAGTTGTGAGTGAGGGATTTGGCTACTGCATAACTAAGTATGCTCTGGAACCATCCTTCCTGAGCGAAGACGAAAATGTATGAGCCAGAGGCTAAAAAACTGTAAGCTAGCTCACACTAACTCAGCTTGGAGGGAACACTGCCCTTCAATCCCTCCACCCCCGTGAACTCTTCTTCTTCTGTCCTTCCTACCTTACCCGGTGGTTAGGGTGAGGGCAGCAGGTGTGGCAAAGAGGTCTCCTCTCTGGTTTGGTGTAGTGGTTAAGTGCGCGGACTCTAATCTGGGAGAGCTGGGTTTGATTCCCCACTCCTCCACTTGCACCTGCTGATGTGACCTTGGGTCAGTTGCAAGCTCTGGCACAGCTGTCCTTGAAAAAGAGCAGTTTGTGTCAGAGTTCTCTCAGCCCCACCCACCTCACAGGGTGTCTGTTGTGGGGAGGGGAAGGGAAAGGAGTTTGTAAGCCGCTCTGAGACTCCCAAGTGAAGGGCGGGGTATAAATCTAATCTCTTCTTCTTCTTCTTCTTCTTTTTGTGCACCCTCTCTTTTCCTTCTTTCCTTTCCTGATCTGTCAATGTTTCGTCCCATTTAGGAGGTGTGGATAGCTATGTTTTCCAAGGCTCATTGAGCCAGGTCTGCAAGTTTCACAGGGGTAGAAAAGGGGGGAAAGAGAGAAGGACTGAAACTGTAGGGAGGCCTGCCACCGAGTAATACTGGGAGAAGGGAACCGTGTGGTGTGCAAGGCTCAAAGGTGTGGGAATGGGGATGGAAGGAGAGTGTTTCCCTGCAATGTGAGTTCATTCCAGACTAGGCTCAAATACGAAAAGGTTCTCCATTTATTGGGGTGTGCCAACTTAAATCAGGGAAATTTGAACTACAAGCTCACCAGATGAAATGTCGTGATCGTCTCTCGTTGGTGGGATCTCAGTGTACACGTTCCATCTATGAAAGGGTCCCTCGGGCAATTACTTCTCTCTTTGTGAGTAAATATCGTGATTCCTGGAGTGAATATTCAGAAATATCCCATGCAATTCATATCTAAAATATTGCTTGCATGGCTATTTATTATGAATGGGGAACATATTTATCTAAAGAACATTTCTGGTGTCTAGAGAGTTAGTGTTGATGTTTAAAAAAAATGTACTACATGTGCTTGTTAGTTGTCACACCTTCTATCAAGTCCTTAGAAGTCTACAGAAGGCCTACTATTCAGTAGGGTTGCCAAGTTCCAGGTCACACCTGGGGATCTCCTGCTATTACACTTGATCTCTGTATGGCATTGTACCCTGCTGAGGCCCCTCCCCCTCCCCAAATGCTTCTGCAGGCTCCACTCTCCAAATATCCAGGTATTTCCAAACCCAGAGCTTGGTAAGCCTAATTCAGAGAGATTCCATATAAGATCTTGCCACTGTGGGTTGAGGTGGGTCTGCTATCAAATCTCCCTGTGTTTATAACAAGGTACCATTCTGTTCAACAATCAGCACGTTTCTGAATTATTTTTAGATGCCTGATATTCTACTGCCCCTACAAATGACTAATATCCACAGACAAGCACCGCTTGCTCAAGCTTTGGAAATGCCTGGGGATTTGGAGGTGCTTCCAGAGGACAGTAGAGTCTGGGGAAGGAAGGGAACTCAGGGGGGATGTCCTGTAGAGTCTACCCACTGAAGATTTCCTCCGGGAGAATTGGTCTATGTAGTCTGGAAATCAATTTTAATTCCAGGAGAACTCTGGGCTCCACCTGAAGGTTGGTGACCTTGGAAGCACTGCAGCCATGTTCTAAACAGGGCACCCAACGTTTACGTTTTTTTATTTCTTTAGAAGACTGATCTCTCACCTTTGTGTCATAAGGTAAGCCTGAAGACCACTAACAAGGGTAAAATTAAACAGGCTTGCCAGCCTGCAGGTGAGGCCTGGGGATCTCCCGCTTTTACTACTGATCTCCAGCTGACAGAGATCAGCTCCCCTGGAGAAAAAGGCTGCTTTGAAGGGTGGGATCTCTGACATTGTACCATGCTGAGGCCCCTCCCCTCCCCAAACCCTGCCCTCTCCACCCTCCAAGTAGGGTTGCCAAGTGTATCTTCGCCAGGAGCAGGGGGCTCCTGGCCGGTGTCTCATGTGCGCGCCACACGCACATCACCCAGAAGTGGTGGGAGGACGCCAGACACGCTGTGGGCAGGGCCACGGCCATACAAGGGAAAACCATAGAGTTTTCCCTTGTATGGCTGTGGCTCCGCCCCCAGCGTGCCCGACGTGCCCACGTCACTTCCTGGTGACGCGCACGTGGGGGTGGGGTTCCCTCGGGGCCCAATTCTGTGGCAGCAGAAATCAGGCCTCCAAAGTGGGGGTTTACCCGCCCCCCGCCCCCACTTGGCAGCCCTACCTCCAAGTCTCCAGGTATTTTCAAACGCAGACCTGGCAACCCTATTTTTTGTTAAAGTCAAAACAACAGACCTCAAACAGCAATCTATTGTCAAAAAGCAGTAGTGAAATATACCGACAATTTGGAGAACAAAATTACCAAACAAGGCAATTTTAGCTAACTTCTAGAAGGCTGAGAAAGAAGATAAATGATGAACTATTTGAAGTTAACAAGTCCTGTAGCCTGAAGGCCTTGACTGAAAAAGGCCATGTGATTTTTATCCTCCAGGATACCAGCATGTGAAAGGATATGGCTGCCAGCTAGGGCTGCCAGCTTCAGGGATGGCGACCAATGGGAGATTCAGCATATGCAGCACTGGTGGTGTGATGTCACTGTGTTGCAGGTTATACTCTAGTATTCACCTGAAGCTCTATGGGTAAGCCATAGAGGCAGGGCCTGTGCTACCATTAGGCCAGCTAGGCGACCGCCTAGATTGCAGACCTCAGAGGAGCGCAGAACTGCCAATCAGCATTAGGGTGTGAAATCTGTCACACATCTATCATGTGTAAATTTTCTAGTAAAAAATGAGGAAGTTGAGGTAAACAGTGGGAATCCTGTCGTAAATCTTCCAAGGGGGAATTCTCTATGCAATTGGCTAGAACAGAATTAGCAGTTAGCAGGAGAGGGGGGAGTGAAATCCTGTTGGTAGGATTGCCAGGTTGCTTACCAGTTGCAGTGGGGGGAGTAGATCCTGGTCCAGGACATTTGCACACATACCATGGAGTTTTCAGGCCAAATGCTAGAGTGTCCACCAGCAATGTGCCCGCACGCGGTGATGTCACCTCCAGGTGATGTCATTGCGCCAGGCACATTGGCCTGATCTGGGCACTTTGGGGGTAGGGTTCCCCTCACCGGCTGGATCTGGGACAGTGGGTCAGAGGCCCTTTGAGCAGGCAAACCCCTCTCCCCCCGGGGGACCTGGCAGCCCTGCATGTTGGAGTAAACAGTGAGTGAGATTAAGGAATGAAGGGATAAGAAAGGTGTTGTAGGTCACACCAGAAGTGATCTAATGACATTGGGATGCCACCAATTGCCTCCACCATTTTCTCCCCACGACTCAGCTGACTGGTGGTGAGCAGGACCCGCAGGCAGTCAGAAGGGCCTGTTTTACCTGGAATCTGCAAGTCTGGGCAGCAGTTCTTCAAGTACTTTGGTCCCAACCAATGTTCCCTCTAAGCTGTGGAGTCTTGTGAGCCAAAATTCTACTTTGTGAGCTGCTGGCATTAAATCTGTGAGCGAGCAATTCGGCTGCTGCATAGATTAGTTTGCTCTGGAGCCCCCTCCTTCCTGAGCGGAGACAAAAAGGTGTGAGCCGGAGGCTAAAAGACTGTGGGCTAGCTCACCCTAACTCAGCTTAGAGGGAACACTGGTCCCAACTTATTTAGAGCTTTACACATCACTCCAAGCACTTTGGACTGGGAAACAAATAGGCAAGAGTGCAGTTGGCATGGTAATGCAGTCCATGCGGCGAGTTTCCATTTGAATACCTGTACCTGTGTTTTGATCCAGAGATAATTTAATTTTTTTCCAATTCAAAGCAATCTCAGCTGAACCCCTATGTGAAGAGAACCCCACACACTGTTTCAACTCTTTGTAGTATTTCATTCATTCGAAACATATTTATGCCACCCTTTCACCCAGTTCAGGGCCTCCAAGGTGGCAAATGGTAAAGCACAAACAACAAAACGCAAAAACAGACATTAAAGGATTTATTATTATTATTATTATTATTAAGCAGTAAACTAATTAAACTCAGGGAGATTTGTTTTCTTAATCACCGCAGCTAGAAAGGAAGCCACTATAGCCGTGGTTTGATTGTCAGGGAAGTTATCAGACAATAGCACTGAAACTACCCAAGGAAGGAGGGGAAGCTTTTCTTTTCTCATAACGGGAATGATGTATCTCTCTCTTTCCTTATTCCAATTAGGACAAAAAAGCATTATATGACCCATAGTTTCTATCATCTCTTGTCCACAATCGCAAACACGTTCAGAAAACGGAAGTCCCAAGAAACGACCAGAGAGCACCTTAGAGGGGAAGGAGTTAAGTCTCGCCAAGGTGAACGCTCTGCATTGTCTTGGGATCTTTAAAGTGTAGCAATATGACGGAATAGCCTCAGGGGGGGCAAGACCCAAGGATAGACCAGAGCAAGTACGTCGAGCTCTTTGGAGGGTACTGCTGAAGTCAAGATCATTAAAGGATTTAAAAGTTTACAAAGAGGCAAGTAGAGAATGTGAGGAAACAAAGAAGCAGGCCTGTATTTCTACATTTGTACAAGCCAGTGGTAGATCCACTACACAAGTAATAGGTAGGGTTCACCAGGTGCCCTCTGGTCACCGGGGGGGGGGATGGGGGGTAAAGTTGCCAGTTCCAGATTGGGAAACTCCTGGAGATTTGGGGATGGGCTTTGGGGAGGACAAGGGACCTCAGTGGGGTACAATGTCACAGAGTCCACCTTCCAAAGCATCCATTTTCTCCAGGGGAACAGTTCCCTGTAGTCTGGAGATGAGCTGTAATTCTGGGGGATCCCCAGGTCCCACCTGGAGGCTGGCATCCGTAGTAGTAGGAGCAAAACAATTCTAAAACACAGCATCCATATTCAGCTTTTCCAGGGCAGCCTGGTGTGAGTGTTCACACTCTCAAGGTGAATTAGAAAATATTGTCCTCATTGAAAATGAAGAATGAGCAATTAATGCATAAATTGCATGTGCACAATAGGTAGGGTATAAAATATTGCTTTACTCACAAACATAAATATTGTGACCCTTAATTAGGCTGATTATTCTCTTTTATAAATAGGAAAAAAGGATGACAGTTTCATAATCTATTGGGCCACCATGTGGTTTTGTTTTCCCTGTTCCTCACAATCAGTCTATTTCATGTGTATTCATAAAAGTCCCTCCTAAAGACAAATGTGTTTTTCCTCCTGGATTTGCATTTCTATTGCATAAATATTTGCCATGTATTTTGCCATCATGTTAGATGTGGAATGAATGTATTTGTCTGCTGTGGTCTCTCCGATCAGGATCCTAACAAATAGTGTACATAAGGACGTCAGCTGGTATATATGGGGCTGGATGCAGCAACATATAAATGGAAACGCAAACTCACTTAGTGCAGAACTGCTTCTGCAAGCGATAGCACTAGATACACTGCAACATAGGCCAGTCACCAGTAATCACTTGTGCAAGATTGGGATACAGTGGGATAGGATACAGTGTTGGATACAACAAGCTTTCCCCTGGTGATAAGGAAGAAGTGATCACCTTTGAGCACACAATAAGGCTATTCTGGGGATCATGGGAGGGGGGGAAAAAGTATGGGATGAGGTTAGGGCCGCCCATTAGTGGCTGGCAATTGGTGCAGTTAGAGAACCCAGCGGGTTCATCAACCCAGGGGTGATGAACACCATCAGGCAACAGCGTTATGCCACTTCTGAGGAAACCTCAGATGTGATGTCACACCACTCTAGGAACCACCAGAAACTATTGTTTTACTGTATGGCTTTGCCATAGAGTTTCTGGCAATTCCTAGAGTGGTGTGACATCACTTCCAAGTTTTCTCCAGAAGTGACATAACACTGTTGCCTGATGGAGATTTTTTTCTCTCCCACCAACTACTGGAATGCTGGTGGGTGATGGGAACTGGGGGCAGGAGATCTCCCACCCCCAGAGGGCATATAGCAAGCCCAGATGAGGGGTGTAGTATATAATTTGGTGAGATGGAGCAAAAAATTAGCTGTCTGGATAAAACCCTTTGACGCTAGCTTCTGGTGTAAAGTTTTTAGTATGTTTCAACCTGTGGAAGGGCTCTGGCCCATGCAAAAATCTTCTTCTGAATCTAACCATTGACAGTGACTACCCTTCATATTGGTATATATGTTGGTACAGTATATTGTAGATCAAGTCTGAGAATTCTATTGGAACTTTTATTTGAAAAATATAAAGAAGAAGTATTGTTAAACATTTCAGGATTTGGACTTTTTTGTCTTTTCAATGAAAATCAGTCTCTGGACTCCTTAACTGACAGACCATCTGTGCTGGAACAGGAGAACCTTGATGTGTTCCTACTCCTCCAGTCTAGATAAAATTCTGTTACTAAATATAAGGTCCTCTAATATGGATTTTTAAAATTAATTATGCTCAAAGCCTTGTCAGTTCAGCACATGTTCTGCTCACTGTTTACAAGCAAGAACCCAGTTTGTTTAAACTGTTCAAATACAACAAGCCGATATGAATGCATGTGTTTTACACTTGTGTAGCTTTCTTGTAGAGTTAAATGGCTATCTTTGGCTGCGGTCACACGCAACATTAGCCACGCAAGAGATATGGAAGACAAGCGGAGTTTCCGGTCGCGATCTCACCAGCACATCTGGGAAGCGTAGTGCTTCCGTGGCACAACTGAGGCTTCCTGCCGAAAAAGCGCAGCAAAAAACTAGTACCTTGGAGGTACTAGTTTCCAGAAACTGCGGGGCAAGGGCGGGCGTCTGATCGCGTTTCCGGTGGTATCCGGCGCCCGCCCATGTCCCCTTGCGGAAAAGGGTTTTTTTCCCCCCACGTCTCCGTGGATGCGCACACGCACCCAACGGAGCATGCGCATTCGTAGTGTACACAAAAAAAGAAAACCAGTTCGCCGCGCCGCGCGCTTCTTCATTGCGCGCAGGCGTGTGTTGTGATCGGCACCTCTCCCTTGCCATGGAACCTCCACAGTACCTCCACAGAACCTCCACAGTAGGTCTGATCGCTTTACTGCATGTTATTTTGCCCCGGGGCAAACAGCCACACTTCTCTGCAGTTTCCTGCCCGTGTGGCAGGGGCCTTACAGAGTCTATCCACCCTTTTGCCTATCAGACTTAATTTGGCTATGTCCATGGCATACCCATTCGCTTTCAACATGGCTTAAACATCTGTATATAGGCACCACCAATTAAAGCTATTCATTAAACTCTCCTCTTAAATGTTGGAAGTCTCAGTGTTCAAAGGCTAGTCGCTTCTCCAATGTTATCACAGTCCCTTGAAAATAACAGCCAACATAAAGCACAGTTCAAGTGAAGTATCTCCTTCTTGCCAGCAGGGGGCAAAGACTTAGCATACAGCCTGGAAGAGTCTATGGTTCCTCCTGATCACATGGGTCAGTTGCTTTTCCACTTCCTGAAAGAAGCCTGAAGCTCGCTTGCTGCTTCTACAGCCTCGCTGATCGCCATTTTTAAACATGTTTACTTTTTGCCAAATTTGCCAAGGTCCCGAAAACTTGCCCAAACGCTTAATTGACTCCTGGAAACTCTCTAATACAGTCTGTTGCCACTTAAGACTCTGTCCCCATTACAAAGGCCTTTCTTTAATCGCTTTAATTGTTCTTTCCGGAGGAGAGTCCCCCCCTCGCTTTTAGTAAAAGGGGATTCGCTCATTTTCTGGTGTTCTCATTTCAACAAACTCACTCTTCAATGTCTGATCACTCGGATCTCGCCAGGTAATGATTTATTGCTTGACCTCCACTTGCTTGCTAGGGTGTGCGTAGCTTAGTCCTTAAAGGAACATAGCGGAGAGACCATCGGAGCAAAAGAACGCCTCCACCCCCCGACAGCATGTCGTGGGGAAGGCAATTCTCAGTGCTCCACGGCTAGAAACCTTTTGCAAAGGTCCCCGGAGTGTGTGTACATTCGCACCCCCTCTCTAAACGCTGGTTTGCGGGCTGCGACCCTGGGAGCCTCCAGGAGTCACAGCCGCCATTAGCTCGCCGAAACCCCACCCCCGTAGTACTTTATTGACAGGCAAACAGGGTGAAGGCAAAGAGGAACACTAGCATTATTACAGGGCAGCAGATCCACATACCCCCTCCCACTATTAGACACTGTGGATACCCCTTATGGCTTGGATATTACCTAAAATTTCTACAAACTGAAGGATTTCCACCAGCAGGTTGCAACTTTCCTTCTCTCCTGCTGCAACCCAAAATGCTCCCTCCAGTGCTGCTTCTGGGTGATGAGTTCCCCCCAGGAATAGCTGGGAGGAGTTGGAAGTTTGCCATGGGGTAGACTCAGTGACTATCACACCCACACCCTTCCACCCACAGAATGTTTAGGCTGAATCCAAGCATCTGGAAGCTCAATAGTGGCCTACACTACACTTTTCAATGGAAACACACACACACACATGTCCTTTTCCTAATATAAGTTTTCCTACCTACCTACCTACCTACCTACCTAACCTACCCACCCAACCTATCTATCTATCTATCTATCTATCTATCTATCTATCTATCTATCTATCTATCTATCTATCTATCTATCTATCTATCATCTATCTATCTATCATCTATCTATCTATCTATCTATCTATCTATCATCTATCTATCTATCTATCTATCGTCTGTCTGTCTGTCTGTCTGTCTGTCTGTCTGTCTGTTGTGTTTAGCCATAGGCTGTCACAAAATTACAGGGTGCCTGGAATCCATTAGAAACTTAGCAGCATATCTGAGCCTGAACATATTGAGATCAGTGTCCTATTTGAACAAATAGTATTATCTTTCATGACTTGTTGTAAAGCACTTTAAGAGCAAGAGAGCTTTTGTACTACTCTAATATTCCTGAGGAAAATCCAATTTTGAAACATTGTTATGTAATCCGGAGACGAGGTTGATGATGTATCTTTGATTATGTATGTTTGTTCTAGGATTTTCTTATGATTTGTAGGAATTTAGATTGTAATACACAGAAAGCACTTTTTTGCAAGTCTTGTTGACCGCTTGATTTGTGGGTCAGACTCTCACGACTGTTTTCTTCATACTTGTTCTCTCACAAAATTACAGGAGCCATAACTGGATAAAATACAGATTATATATACTGTACAAATTTACAAATACGCAAAGAGAATTCCAGTAAAAAGAAAGTCAGTACCAAAATTCAGTATATTGACAACAGGTTCAAGTAGCATCCTCTTTCTCTGCGTAACATGTGTATCAGCATCAGACAGCAAAATTATGATTTTCTCAGGTTAAGCCGGATAAAATTCCTGCCAAAAACGTACACCTTGGGTCAGAATATAAAGGTCAGAAAGAGGATATAATGAGGTAAATCCTCTAATGTGCGAGATCCACAAATACAGACTCTTTGGGCCACTGGGATCTGAGAATAACAACCAGACAACAGTGCCGAGGACATAGATTGAAATCGCAATAAAGTAAAGGATGCTCTAAGATTATGGTTAGAAATGTTAACAAGATAGGGAGTTCAAAAATGGTTGAATTTAATAAATTTGAACCACGGTACCACTTTTGAGTTTAAAATTAGAGTCTGATCAAACAATGCATCAGAGTTAAAAATCCAATCCCTAAATTGGGGGTGTTTTCGTACCAGCAGTTATCAGCTGTTGAAAAGAAAGAGGATGAATGTAAAGGTGGTCCCTTACTTTGGAAACTAGGACAGAATGAGCTAACGAACACATAGAAATTGATTCCAACATTCAGCAGGTCAAAACAGGACTTCACCGATGTGTATGGATGTGGAGATATCTCTGGTTGGGAATTGTTGTGTACACACAAAAGTGCCCCTGTTTTCAGTTCATTTCATTTTAACTGGACGTCATTAAGATGCAGCTGTTGTATTGATAAAATGCACAGCATCAGTATCCACCCAGCCAATCACCTCTCCTCTCTGCCTTGCTTCTTTATGAGGTCACCAGGACACTGGCTCGACAATACTGTCAGTTAGATGATGTCCTCAGAGAGTTATTGCTTGAAAGTGCCCCATTTCCAACTGAGCTCCTTGTGCAGTTAGAGAACCCATAAGGTAAGGGGATCCTTATTTTCTCCAGCATTTACACATGCATTTAATCTTTTTCATATTTCAATTTAATAGTTCTATTGATAAGTTAGAAAGCCAGTTTCGTGTAGTGGTCAAGTGCACGGGCTCTAATCTGGGAGCACCGGGTTTGATTCCCCACTCCTCCACCTGCACCTGGCTGGATGACCTTGGGCAAGCTGTAGTTCTGATTAGAGCTGTTCTTGAAAAAGAGCACTTTCTGTCAAGAGCTCTCTCAGCCCCACCTACCTCACAGGGTGTCTGTTGTGGGGTGGGGAAGGGAAAGGAGATTGTCAGCCACTCTGAGACTCCTTTGGGCAGTGAAGGGCGGGATATAAATCCAATCTCTTCTTCTTCTTCTTTAGTTGACAATTATATTTACAGGTGGGATTTTTCTTTGATTTTCACTTACATATTTACATATAATTAGCTTTTTGAGAAACTAATAAGGTAGACAGAACACATCTTGATGATATTATATTTGATTTTCCTTCTAAACTACATCAGGGAGATCTGTTATCAGGCTGAAGACCAGACGTAGTAATATTTTATGCTATATTTTCTGTATCCATTGTATATTAATGCGGGGGGGGGGGGGAGCATATTTTTATGAAGAGAACAGTCCTGAGAAAACTGGTGACCTACCAATGGTGGGGCCACTTTCATAGATACAGCTCTTCTTTCAGTCAGTTTGTATGCACATGCAAAACCCACCTAGGCTAGAATGTTCATCTGTAGCACAAATGCCTCTCACCTGAACCATGAGGCTGACCCAGCTGGACATTCTCTGTACCACCCCTGGCAATCTGCCTTCATTCAGAAAATCTACTAGAACAACCACCCAGCTGGGCACATGACACTGCATTACAAAGAGCACATAGTCTGTCTCCCCGAGCTACCACTCTTTGCGGCCACCGGTCTCCCCTTCTGAACACACAGCATGGACCAGGAGCCAGAGCAGATCATATTCTCCAGGGCTCTATAAACATAGTGTGGCAAGCCTTGTAGGCCCATGAAGCCCTTTTCAACTCTTGCCAGAGGGTTCCCCTTCCAACACGCCCATAAGCATCCCCTCCTTCCAACCTTATTCAGTTTGAAGACCCCCATCACTATCCCTTATTTTTGCCTGTTTCATGAACACATGGAGACACCAAGCTGCCTTATACTGAATCAGACCATTGGTCCATCAAGGTCAGCATTGTCTACTCTGACTGGTAGTGGCTCTCCAGGGTCTCAGGCAAAGATCTTTCATGTCACATACTCCTTGATGCTTTTAATCTGAGGCTGAACTCTATTTAAGGGAGCAGAACGAACATGGTAAGGTTGTTGGACTTGACTGTAGATTGGTGGTACTTGCTCTGCTGCTTGCCCCATTGCTGGACCTCCTGGTGGCACCTGGTATTTTTGGCCACTGTGTGACAGAGTGTTGGACTGGATGGGCCATTGGCCTGATCCAACATTGGCTTCTCTTATATACTCATATACTAAGAGTCATATTCACAGTTACCATCAACCCAAACGGCCATATTTACTTCCATCACTGGCATGAGGCCTGCATTTCAGGGAGGCTCACAGCTTCCCCCTTCTGGCAGTGACTGTTTGAAGGTGGGAATCACCTGTCAGCCACAGTACTCACTCGACAGGGGCCTTGTCCATTTCTTTGAAAAGTGGAGCAAGTGCCACATTGGGGAACGGTGCCCAGAAGAGACATCGTTGGCCTCTTGAAGAGCCATTTGCAGCTCTTGAGCCACTCAGTATCACTCTAGGGCTGCCAGCCTCCAGGTGGGGCCTGGGGATCTCCCGCTTTTACAACTGATCTCCACCTGACAGAGGTCAGCTCCCCTGGATGGAGAAAGTGGCTGCTTTGAAGGGTGGACTCTATGGCATTGTGCCATGCTGAGGCCCCTCCCCTCCCCAACCCCCACCCTCTCCTGGATCCAGCCCCAAAGTCTCCAGGTAATTTCCAACCCAGACCTGGCAACCCTAGCATCACTGCTGTAAATGATAGATTATAGGATGTGCTCATGTGCTCAGGTGGTTGTCATCAGTATGTGTAGTGATACCTCTGGTGCAAGGTAAGGTTTATATGGCCAATGCATAGTTGCACTGTAGCATCCAGAAATAGAACTTGTTGGTCTCATCCAGTTTGAAGCTCAGGTTAATGTTATTTGGGTGAACTGGTGTTGGTTAGTTCAGTTTCCACTAGTTAGCAGAGTGCTTTAAACAAAGCTACAAATGCAGCGACATCACTTTACCAGGTTACTCAGCTTACAAAGCTGCACAAAGCCACGTTGCAAGTTTAACAGAGATATACTTCTCTCTTGATTTGAGAAGTACACTTTTGGATAGGAAAGGGTAGGAACAGGACAGAGTACTAACTTACTAGCTAAGGATGGAAGGAGATGGCGAGAGGACCATCTGCCTCATGGTTCCAGGAGAGGACAGCATGTTCATCCCTCTTGGTGTGTGCAGGGAGAGAGGTTGTCTTCATCTGAGAGAGAGAACTGAAGGAAGGCAATTGTCCCTGAGATGAGAACACAATCTACATATCAAAGGGGACAATGGCAGGGCCAATGCATAGTTGCACTGTAGCATCCAGAAAGAGAACTTGTTGGTCTTATCCAGTTTGAAGCTCAGGTTAATGTTATTGGGGTTAACTGGTGCTGGTTAGTCCAGTTTCCACTAGTTAGCAGAGTGCTTTAAACAAAGCTACAAATGCAGCGGCATCACTTTACCAGGCTACTCAGCTTACAAAGCTGCACAAAGCCACATTGCAAGTTTAACAGAGATATACTTCTCTCTTGATTTGAGAAGTACACTTTTGGATAGGAAAGGGTAGGAACAGGACAGAGTACTAACTTACTAGCTAAGGATGGAAGGAGATGGCGAGAGGACCATCTGCCTCATGGTTCCAGGAGAGGACAGCATGTTCATCCCTCTTGGTGTGTGCAGGGAGAGAGGTTGTCTTCATCTGAGAGAGAGAACTGAAGGAAGGCAATTGTCCCTGAGATGAGAACACAATCTACATATCAAAGGGGACAATGGCAGAAGAGTAAACACAGGAAGAAAAGTCTCTCTTGCCATGAAGTCTGGAGGCTGAGGCAGGGACAGCGCATCTGGAACTTCCAGCAAATGTTATAGCAGAATTTCCCAAGAGCCTTCTTTCCATAGGTCCAGATGACGAAGGTGTTATTGATATATCTCAGGTAGAGGTGAACTGCATGGGGATAGGAGCAGAGGAAGTGTTGTACATCTGCTTTGAGGATATTGGTGTGTGCTGTGGAAGCATGCAAAGTACTGTTGGCAGTGCTGTTGACCTGAAGGCAGAGGTGACTCTCCAAATCAGAAGTAGTTGTGAGAACAGTACTCAAGGTTAGGCAAAGCTGTTGCAACGTATATTAAATCCTGTATCCTTGAGTTGACCTTCCCTCCAATAAGTACTGTAAACCAGAAGAGGTGGAGAGAGGAGCAACATAGTGCAAGAGGTGCATGAACACACCTTTGGGGAGTTTGATTTAAAAATCAACAAACACGCAGGTGAACTAAAGTCCTGATCTGTGATCGTAATGGATAATGTTCTTTCATTGGTTCCAGAAATAATTTTTGAAGCTTCACTTGAGCAGACGTTAAAAATGTTTCCCTCCTGTAGGAATAAGTCTCACAAGCTTGTATACGGTGTTGTCCCAGTAATCCAGTTATGCTTCCTTATGGGTAAGATTTGCATTCTAGTAGCTACCCTGGGCCTTCTTGAATTCTCCAGCAATGCTATATAGATATATTTGCCAGGAGGGGGAGGAGGCAAATGTTTGCTATTCATTTTAAGGCTAAATTGTGTGGGTATGTATTATTCTGCCAATGTGTGATTTGATATTGAGTTTCCCCTTTCCGAATAAGATTTAACCTTCCACCCGCCGCATGCATCACGCGAACATTGCAACGAAGGAAAAGTTAATGCCTTTATATATTTGATGTCTGTGGGTGTAAAAAGTATAACTGCACACATTAGCATTTAATTTTCTTCAAATGCCTGCCAGTTTAAGATCCCGTGGGACTGTATTTAATTTGTAAGCGAAAGTTGGAAGGCGTTCGGCTTCTGCATAGCCGTACCGCACAGCCAGTCTTCAATTAAAAGTCTCCCCTATGGTACGCTTTACCTGCAAAAATACTAATAGAAAAGGGATCTGAGGCTGAATTAGACATGTGTGCCTGTGTAGTCGACGAACCTTCAGAAGGGTAGCCAAACTGTCATTCGTCACTGTGGCCAACAGGGAAAATACATCTCCCATCCCTAGCGTTTCCTGACTGAATTCATTGGGCAGAATTAACCAAAAACAGATGTATCTCTTTTTATTATCACTTTTCAGAAGTTTTTTTAAAAAACAAGGTAGGTTCTGTTTTGCTGGTGAAATCTTTAAGGGGGGAAGTGAGCCTAGACAATACAGGACTTTTATTAAACAGCCGTTTTTCTAAGCCAGGTAGTGCAAAACTTGAGAATGCCACAAAGATGAGGTAAATGGAAGATATATGCCTCCGTCAAATGAGTATGGAAATGGAGTTGGGGTAAGTATGAAAAATGGAAATTCAGTCCTGTAAACTAGCCATGGTGACTAAAGGGAACCTCCACTTTCAGAGGCAGTCAACCTCTGAATCCCAGTCCCAGGAAGCAACATTAGGAGAAGGTCTCGGCCTTTGTGCCCTGTTGTTGGCCTTTCAGAGGAACTAGTTGGCCACTGTGTGAGACAGGAGGCTGGATGGACCACTGGTCTGATCCAGCAGGGCTCTTCTTATGTTCCCATGACATTACTCCTAGACTGGCTGCCGTACTGATTTCTTTTAATGGAAAATTCCACCTGTGTTGTGAGAACTATGAGACAGCGGAGAATTCTCTCCAAAATCCCTGAAGTGTACCATCTTCTGTAGGAGACTAATGCGTTGCCAGAACGTTTCCCAAATCTCAGATGGTGCAATGTGTTCTGGAGATGCCAGTGCCCCCCCCCCACATCACTGCTTCTTTCTGTCATACTACCTTGCTTCTGAACATTCAGGTGTACTCTAATTGGCTGGTTTGGGACAGTCTGTTTCCTCATTATTAGCAGGAGACCATGGAAGTGAGAGATAAGAAGAGTAATGTGAATTATCACACCTCACCGAGCAATAGTACCTGGCAGTTACCAATTCCTCGTTTTTGCGTTGCACCTCAGATTTTGCCTCTTCGTGGATTAGGGTTGGCAGCCTCCAGGTGTTGGCTGGAGATATCCTGCTATTACAACTGATCTCCAGGTAACATAGATCAATTCACCTGGAGAAAAGGGCCTCTTCGGAAGGTGGTTTCTATGGCGATATACTCCACTCCCTCCCCTCCCCAAACCCCACCCTTCTCAGGCTCCACCCCCAAAGTCTCCAGGTATTTCCCAACCCTGAGCTGGCAACCCTATCATGGATTTAGATCCCTATATGCCCGGTCCTGGATGGCCCAATCTAGCCTGGACTTGTCAGGTCTCAAAAGTTCTGATCTGGTTGTGACTGAATATCTCGCCAAGTCCTTATGACTACATAAAATAACCCACTTTGGCTTTTGAAAAGAAAAGGGCTCTGTATTGCTTATAGGTTTAAATTGACCCACGGCATGTGTCATTATCCCTTAATGGTTGATATACTGGAATTCGAGGAAGACAGCTAGCAATGCAAGTCACTGAGAGTTATCCGCTCCCTGAAATCCAGCAGAAATTTCTTTTTTTAAAAAAATTATATAGCCTTTACTCTTTGTAAATCAAGCAAATACAGTAATAAGCAGTTATAACGCAACAACAATAACTACAAAGCCATATCCCAGTAAAGATACACAAAAACGTATCAAAGTTAAAAACATCTTTAAGAATATTAGAGAGTAAATACATCTACTAGCAAGGAGGTATCAGACAGTTTCCCTTCAGAGACCATATAGTTTAGGTACTGCCACCATATTTCCACAAAAGGCGAATGGTCCTTCCCAGAGTCTATACAGCTGTTAGTATGATAAGCTATCTTCTCCATAATATAAATATTCCATGATTTAGCAAACCACAATTCAATTGTGGGTGGATGCTTAGCCTTCCATCGAGAGGCTATAGCCATTCTAGCTGCCACTAACAAGAATTCCATAAGCCTTGATGTGGACCATGGTGTATCAAGCCCTAACCCTGTATTAAGTAATAACACTTCTGGATGATGTTGTAACCTGTGCCCTGTGATCACAAAAATATGACTCCCAACTTGACACTAAAAGGCTTGAATGTAAGCACATGACCACCGACAATGAGTGTAGTTCGTGTGCGTGCCACACAACTTCCAACAATATTTTCCACTTTGAGAAAACAGAGAGGAAATGTTGCCACTGTTGTGTTACAGCCATTTCCTAACAGGTAGGGATGGTTCCTACAGCTGTTTAGAAAAAACACAAAAGACAGAGGTTTTTGCTGAGAGAAGCTAAAATATAACACAATGAGAAGGAACAGGTGATTGTGGAACAAGATGGTGGCACAGAAAATGGAGGAAGAATATTAACTCAGCTGCATGTTTTAGGTTTAGTTTCAGTAGCAAATAAGGTCTAAGCTTCATGGGAAAGATGGGTTTTGAGGAGGTATTTGAAGGAGGCAGGGAAGTGGAATCACAGAAGTATACTGAGAGGAGGGAGTCCCTGGTACAAAGGGGAGAAAGGATGGAGACCTTTGGTGAGCTAAACATGCCAGATGTATGTGAGAAAAGGTCATGACTAGCATTACATCAGGATATGAGGTCACAGAACTATGGCCATGGATGATTATGCAGGTAAGAAACAGGAGTCTGCTAGACCCAATGAAAGAAAGCCAATGTAGGGATTTAAGAATGGACATCATATGGTCTGAACAATGAGAGAGATTAATGGTTTTCACAGTAGAGTTCTGGACAGTGGTGAGAGGATGACATGGAAGGCCTGAGAGGATCAAATTGCAGTAGCCAAGGTGGGAAATGATGAGAGTGTGAACCAGAGTGTTTGCCAAGGGGATAGAGAGAAAGGGCATATTATTGCCATATTGTACGGAGTGAAACAACAGGATGTGATGATGGATTGAATATGAGGAGCAAAGAGGAAGCAGGAATCAAAGTAAGAAGGCTTCATGCCTGATCAACAGGATGGGTAGTGACATTATTGAGGGATATGGAGCAGTGTTCCTCTAAGCTGTTAGTGTGAACTAGCTCAGTTTTTTAGCCTCCAGCTCACACATTTTTGTCTTAGCCCAGGAAAGATGGCTCCAGCACAAACTTAATTTATGCAGTAGCCAAATTGCTCGCTCACAACTTTAATGCCAGTAGAATTTTTACTCACAAAGAAGAATTTTTGCTCACAAGACTCCACAGCTTAGAGGGAGCAGTGATATGTGGATTATATGTGGAAAGTAAGGCTTATTTGAGCAGATGTAAAGTTCTTGGCTTGGACATACTAAGTATGAAATTGCAGTGGAACAGAACTAGTTGGATATATTTCATAGGCAACTGGAGGTGTGGCCTTGGATGTAAACTGAAACATTAGGCGCTAGAGAAGTAGAGCTGGATGTTTTCAGGGGATAGGTGGCCCTGCAAGACACGAGATCTGATGAGATCGCCAAGGGACAGTACATAGTGAGAGAATAGCATCCTGAATGGGATGGTGAGGGCCAGCAGGTGGCAACAGGAACACATCCTAAGGTGAAACAGGGATCATGAGGACCACTCCCAGTCAGGTAGTTCCATGTCCTCCTCCTGGTATCTAGATTCCTCTTGACCCAGGCTACACTGTATCGGCATCAGCAGGATGGTCCTTGGAGAGGGTCAAGCAACTCTACTTCTTTGGCCAAATCTCAGCCTTCACAAATAGGATCTAGGTTGTTATGGGACGTGACAAAAACAGTCGTTCAGATGGTTTTCTCTATAACTCCACAAACAATCACTGGAAGAAGACAGGCAAAAAGGTATGCAGTACTGTATAAAAAAAGACCTGATGTTCACAAACGGCTTGCTGCATACATCAATTTAAAGCAGCCGTCATGTGTTGGCCATTAAATGGAGAAAATCCTATGTCCAAGGAAATAGACATTAGTAATGAAACAGTTGTGTCTCCTCCCCTTTGTTGCTGTGGCGATCACCAGTAATAGCTGTCAGAATTAAAAAGCATATAGTATTAATTGAAGGACATTGTAATGCAGGCTTTTGTCCAAATTTCAGCATATTGTCCCACCTGCCCTTTGACAAATGGATGAGCTCAGTGACAAATGCATGCTGTTATCTTCTTAGGGGGAAAAATGGACTTTTTATGGCTCATTAATTCAGGGGGGGAAATCCATTATAACTCAGATTCATTTCTAGAGGACAAGGGCCACCTGTTAAGCTATCTCCATTCCTGGAGATCAGCAATCCATCTCACACAACTGAGAATTTGAAGAAGTTTCCAGCTGCACAGAATTGTGTTTCCATTTTCATATGTATAGCAAACTATATTAAAAAAAAAGTGTACAGGCAGTAGGATCGTAAGATAGTTCCCATTCCTTGATCCTTCTTGGATGCCATGACATCATGAGATGTCTACTATTTCTAATCAGGCTATGAGTCCAGAATGTATCCCACTCCAGTTCCGGAAAATTTCCCTTTTCTGGAATTGGCTGCTCTTAAAACAAGGGATCTTTTTAATTTAGGTTCCGGCCCCTCACCAGCCTGTTCTCTCAAGTCCAGACAGAGTCCTCAATCCTTCTCTGCTTTTTTTCATGAAGAACTCATAAGACTACTTGTGTCAGAATACTTCCAGGATTTTCTGCATATTCACGAGAACACGAAAAGTGTAAGGACACTGATTAGCTGTTGTAGATTTTCCGGGTTGTATGGCCATGGTCTTCTTGGCATTGTAGGACCTGACGTTGGACCTGATGAAGGACACTGAGTTGGATCCAACCAGGTCCCATCCCCCCGTTGGTGAAAATAGTTGGTGTACTTTGGCCACTCAAAAAGGCTATGCTGGAGATCATTGGACCTGCGTGGACAGAGCCATGTGGGATAAGGGCTAGCCATTGTGAGGAGAATTGGGTGAGACTGAGCAGAAGAGCTGGTTGGATCCAATGTATAATCCTTTGTGCATTCACTTGAGAAGAAGTCCTATTAAAGTCAGATGGATTTACCTCTGAGTAATTAGGTATAGGCATAGCCTGTATGCTTGTGACGTGCAATGGATGCTTGGGTATGGCTACACCTGGTGTAAATGGACCCAACTTTGCTGGCGACGATGCCAGTTTTTATGTTAATCAGAAGACACTTGAATATGTAAATAGCAGCAAAAGAATTGGATGTGTGAGACATCTGCTTACCATATCGTTTGGTTAATAAAAATATAATCACTGGTGCTTTTGTATATAAAAGTGATAGGTAATATTCACTAATGAGGTCTGCTGTTACCTAATGGAATGTAATAGCGCTAAAATGATTTCACAGCATTTTATTTTAATTTCTCTCCCATCTACAAAAGGAATTCAATTTTCTAACAAGTGCCAGCATTAGGTGCAATTACTCTATGGATCAATGCAACGGTGTGGGTTTTTTCTTCTTCTTTCACTGGGGAACTGTGACTAGGAATTGAGTCAAGGGAAGGAAAATGAATCCAAGCTACTATTTAATATGAGGAAATGTTCAGCTAATTCCCAGCTTATTGCTTTGTCCCTCAATGATGCACATTTCTAACTGTAATAAACATTACAGACTCACCCTTAAATTCTTCTCTGGGCCAGATAAGCAGATACATGCCATTAGAGAACTCCTAACAAGAATAACTCCTAACAATTGATGCAATGAACATGAAATTGAGTGAACTTCAGAGGACAGCAGAAGACAGGAGGGCCTGGCGTGACCTGGTCCATAGGGTCGCGAAGAGTCGGACTCGACTGTGCGACTGAACAACAACAACAAATATGAAAATATTGCAAATTTTCAGAATTGCCTTCTTATGGATATATATATATATATATCCATAAGAAGGCAATTCTGAAAATTTGCAATATTTTCATATTTTTTGTTGTTGTTGTTCAGTCGCACAGTCGAGTCCGACTCTTCGCGACCCTATGGACCAGGTCACGCCAGGCCCTCCTGTCTTCTGCTGTCCTCTGAAGTTCACTCAATTTCATGTTCATTGCATCAATTGTTAGGAGTTATTCTTGTTAGGAGTTCTCTAATGGCATGTGATGTCTCTACTTTTTATCATGCTGTTTAGGTTCGCCATCGCTTTCCTCCCAAGGAGCAGGCGTCTTTTAATTTCATGGCTGCTGTCACAGTCTGCGGTGAAAATGCAATTCCGAAAATTTCCTCCCTTAGGTTGCTTTGATTTTCCCTTCAATGTGTTTGTCTTATGAGACATTTTCACAATCAGCAGTGTGATGCTAAGCAAAGTACGTAGAATCAAAGAATCACGGAGTTGGAAGGGGCCATATAGGCCATCTAGTCCAACCCCCTGCCCAATGCAGGACCAGCCTAGTGCATTCCTGGCAAATGTTTGTCCAGCTGCTGCTTGAAGACTGCTAGTGAGGGGGAGCTCACCACCTCCCCAGGTAGCTGATTCCACTGCTGAACTACTCCTATTGAAAAAAACAACAGCCCAATAATCGAAGCACAGTTATAAACTTCTAAAAGGGCTTTCTTGGTTGTGGCACCAAAACCTGGAAATCCCAATCCTGGGGGATTCGTCTGTTTCCCTGTGTCATTGTCTTCTACCAACAGGTGAAGCCTATTTTGTTTTGTTTGGCATACCTTCCACAATGGTTACCAGCCTTTCTTCCTGGTGCTGTTAATTTGTGTGTTTTATTGAATTATTTTACAATTTTCAATATATATTTTAATTGTACAAATGTTCTAATTTTTTTTAAAAAGTTTGCCACCTTGGGGACTCTGATTAGGTGGAAAGGCAACATAAAATGTTTTAAATAAACAAATAAATACCAGCACAACTGAGATAGTGCTGATAATGGCCATTTTGATTTCCTTTTGATTTCATGTGTTGTATTATGTCATCAGTTTTGGTTCACTTCATTTTTGCTGCTGTCATTAATAACTTCTATCCCCATTTATACCTTTAATGCTATTTGTATGATTTATTCATCATGTAAGCATAGACTGCATTTTATTCTTCCTTCCTTCCTTCCTTCCTTCCTTCCTTCCTTCCTTCCTTCCTTCCTTCCTTCCTTCCTTCCTTCCTTCCTTCCTC